>NW_027491175.1:2605000-2696674 GCF_021521415.1 Bidens hawaiensis
TGATTTCTAATATTTTTTTTATAGAATGGTAGTCGGAAATGGAGTGTTGTGACAATGCTATAAATTTGAAGGCTTCCTATATCATTTCACTAAAATTAAGAAACGAAGTTTGGAGATAGGGAATGGGTTGGAGTTGTTATTTAGATGATTTTTCTAAATTTTATAAATGAAGATAAGTATGGAGAACCCGTTGGGAAAGCTCTTATTATTGTTATCCACATTAGCAACTACTATCCTTGTGTGTATATCAGTTTAATGCATAACTTGCTATTTTCTTATTTGAACGCATTTGGAGAGGTCCTAACATATTTTTAGTATAATCATATGACTGTCATAGTGACCGGCGTCCAATCGCATGACAATGGTTTCACCGAAAACTTATTTTTAGTAACCGATGCCCGATTCGCATATCAACGGTTTAGCCCTTTCTTTAGTATTTCTGTGAATTGTGTACATGCTATGGATTAATTGTTATCTCACAAAAAAACTTTGCGTTTTCCTTTAAATATTATATTGTATCTCAATTAAATTGTGTTTTACTCACTCAACCTAGTGTTGACAAAATCTATTTTATTATATACGCATATGCAGGTTTAGATTTAATTGATTGAAAGCTTTGGAAAATATTTAACTGATGCATTAAGTTAGAATAATACTATCAAGAAAACTTATCAAGACTTAAATTTTGAACTTATTTATTTTATTTTGATTATATGTACTTGTCTTGTGGAGTTGTTTGTATTGTTTGAATATTTAAATGAAATTAATAAATAATGTCATTTTCAAAATATTGCATGATAGTACCTTGAGAGCTGTGAGCAATCAGCTCATGCCCCGACAATTCTGTCTTAGGTTGGGGTGTGACAACGACCACGCCCCTTTCGCCTTCCTCTTATCCTTCCCACGACTTCTTCTAACGTCCGGTCGAGTGAGCTCCAATTCCTCGTCGGGGTTCACAAACTCATTATCGTTTATGTCATTGTTTCGAGCATCGGACGTTGGTTTTTTTGGATCGTGCATAAGTATCCAACAATTCATGGAGTTGAGGGACCCGTTGACACTTACATACTTTGTCAACATCTTTTTAATAATGTATGCGTCACTGCCACCTTGATGCGCTAATAGTAGTTAAAAAATATTAACTAAAATTATGCTAATATACACACTAAGTAATAATTTTAGACTCTTAACCTAACTGAAACTACTCTTCGGCAAGTGAACCGGTCGACTCCAATACAACTAAGTAAGTCCAGATATCGAACCCACAAGACTCTTTAAATTACATACACTAACTAATAAGATTCAGCTGAATGACGTGACTATTTATTTTTTTAAAGGGGGTTTTACTAATAAAATAATATTAAACTAGTTAATAAAAAACAAGTAAACAAAAGATAATTTAATTGATTAAAATAAGACGATGAAAAACCACAGAATATATATCAAAGCAAGGCAAATTTGATAGAAATTTTGGCACAAACCTTAAACCTTCACTCACTGGAGTTTTATAAGAGAATGCAATATTCATGGCTACCATTCTGCATAAATATATAAAAATAGAAAAAGAACACTAGTTCCAACTATATGTAATCAACGAAGATGCACCTCCAACAAAATAAAACCCTTAATTAAAACCCTGAAGTACAAAAATTAAACATAAAATTCAAAATGTATTCAAAATCTCAAGAGAAGACCCAAAAACATAAATAACTTAATTAAATTGAGAATTAATAATAGAAAGCTAACTAAAATGGATAAACACTAACACATACTAGAAATCCAATTTAGTTGTAGAGGTATGCAGGAATACGACGCTTTAGACAACAAATCAATTAGGTGTAATAGAGATTAAGAATCAATATAGGCGTGATTGGAACATAAGAACGTTGAAGCTCATTTTTTCGACACCACGTCTTCATCAACGACTACGGTTTTAGGATTGAAGTGCGAGTGGGAGTGTAACATTTCGGGTTTTCATTTATGTATTCTTGTATTTATACCCGACCCGTTTAAGAGTTTGGGTCACTCGTTTAATAAAAACGTCGCATTTATTGAGTATTTAGTTCGTTATAGCTTTATTACTTGTTAAATTTGTTTAATAAACTTACAAAACTTGACAATTTTCACCCAATACCAAGCTTTAGCCCAAAACTTATTCCATCCATATACTACAGGGACTAATCTTGTAACTATATTATTAATATTAAATATATTTTATTAAAAACCAAACCCTAACCCACCCCATGGTCCGACCAGACGACCACCCAACGCACCCCGAACCATTCAAAACCTTCATTTCCCGCTCATTTATGATCGATTAATTTAGGAATTTGGCATATTCCACCGAATAAACGCTTAACCGTCAGCCAATTCTAACAAATACGCGTTAATCATCCGTAATTTAATCAATTAACTATATTAAGCCCCAAACGAACACTAAGTTGTGATCTTATATAAACCCTTCGTTATGTGTCAATTAAACTTGCAAGAACTTTCTCCTCCCTGTCGCCAACATTTCCCCTAAACCCAATTCAGTTTACAATAACATCCTGTCACCTAAATTAACCCATTTCTGGCCGCCACTCGCTTGATCTAGTTCACCATCTTACCAGTTTTTATAATCCAATAAATAGTTGTGTTTATATTTTTCCAAAACTGTTTATATTTTTCCAATAAATAGTTGTGTTTAATAACCAGAGGATCATCTAGTCCAGTTGGTTATGTGTGTGTGTCTCAAAACTTAAGGTCGCGGGTTCAAACCCGGCAGACCCTTTTTTATATCTTGTTCTTTTTGATGTTTATGTAATAAAATACCTTTTTTATATTCATTTAAATAAATACTTAATTCCTGTTATCATTAACATCTAGGAATATTTGTCGGTGAACCTCGAGGAGCTTGACCGCTTTCATTCTAGTTCTTTTTATTATCTCGTCCTCACTTAATCCACTTGTTAAGGTAAGTAATATCACATCCCCCTTTTTACCGATTTACAATTTTGGGGGCGTTAGGCGTTCAAAATCAATTTATTGTTTTCACTACAATTTCGTTATATACATTATTGTAATTGCTCGATTAGTTGTTACGTGCGAATATGAATATGTGTTTATTTTATGTTGGTTGATACCTCACCCTCATCCTCATTAGTATGACCATACGCCGTCGGAGTAAACCGCTATCAATGCGATTCAGTTGAAAAAACAACTTTTATTTATTGTTTACTAGTTGTAGTAATTTATAATAATTTCATGAAATTGTCATTTTAGTATTATATGTATTTCAAAAACTGTGGTTTACTTGCTCAACGTTTTGTTGACAAAAATATATATTTTCACGCATGACGCAGGTAGCTTCATTGGATGAATCAAGTTGTAACACCCCGGCTAAAGCGGAAACGCCTGAGTGTGACTTACAGATTGCTCAAAACACATGTGACACTATTAAATGACAATATTATCATTAATTAATTTAAACATCAAGTACACAAGTTTGTAACATGAAATACATGAAAATAATATAAGAACAATTTAACAATTTGTCCATTTATTGAAATACCCTAAGTTCTAATGTCTTCTTCTTGTTTCAACTTCGAATAAATTTACCTGCAGCATATATATAAAATAATGTCAACTAAATGAATAGTTGGTGAGTTCACACAAGTTTTGATATAAGTACATAACAATTTACAATTCAATGAACAATTGTAAATGAGCAAGTAAGGTCTTTTCCAACTGGGATTGTGCACCAGCGTACTCAGATAAGCGCAAGTAAGGTCCTTTCCAGTTGGGATTGTGCACCAACGAACTCGGATAATGAGACCCTTTTTCCACCCATAACAACAAATGTATTGAGCGCAAAAGGGGGCGTATGATCATACTATATTGAAGTAATCCATGTGCAAGTAATTTTGAGCAAGTAACAAGTAAACACACAAGTCCATGTACCGAATTGTAGTTTGTAAATAATGAATAAACGAAATTGAAATTTGGATAGGATATATATGATACCCCCAAAAGTGATAAAAGAGTAAAAAGGGGGGGTGTGAGAAACTCACCTGAAAGTTGAAGACAAACTTGAAATAAAGCCAAAAGCGTGTAAATGAAACCAAGAAATTGAACTAGAATTGAATATACAAAATAAAATATTATTAACTAACAATAAAAGTAAATAAATCGGGTTGTCGGGAATTATAAGTGTTTGATGTATATTTCATCATTTTTATGGAGTTTTGATAATATAATATTTTTGTTAAGCTTTTAACGAAAACTTACGGAAACGAAAGTCGGGTTTATAGATGAAAATGATAAATATGATTTATAATAAATTTAACTCAACTTAAAATAATTTGTATATGATTTATATAATTTTTATAGATTTTATTTGTTTTGTTATATAATAGAAAAATGTTTTTTTTAGATAGAAATTAAAAACAAAACAACCTGACCCGGGTCCTTCTGCCCACACAACGATGAAATAACCAATAGACCAGAATATTTGTTTGTATATAAATCAGAAACAAAAATACATAAAACATGTTACTAGTTCATCTTCTTCATTAACCCTAGAATTTCAAATCTGTAAATTCGTTCCATGATTGCTTAAATAAGTTTAGGGGTTTTGTTAATTGGATAAAAACGAATCAAAACTATATCATCATTACCTCTGACGGTGACGGAAAGGCTGTGAACGGTGAAGTGGCCGGAGACGAATTTTGACGAACAATTATGAAATTTAAAGTGTGTGTTAAGTTAAAAAGATGATTTTCGCAGCTTTAGGTGTTAGGTTCGGCTCTATTTATATTATCAATTGAAGCTATTAGCGTTTATTTCGAGTTATTACAACTTTTATTAAGGCCGACGGTTGAGCGATTAAATGGTGTTTAATAGGTTGTTAATGCCGATATAAAATACGTATTATTGATTAGAGTTAATGGAGAAATCGTTTAGAATATTTTACTGGATCAAACGGATGATTAAATGCGATTTTTGGTTTACTCCGGCACCGATTCCGGCCGCCGGAGGTCTCGTCGGAAAAACCCAGGAAGAAGATGGGACGGGCTGCTGCATGTTTCTTTTATTATCATTATTTTTTTTTAAATTAACTTTCACCTTTAGTCCCTAGACTTTCTTTTTATATTAAAAACATATTAAAACTTTAATTACCATTTGAACCTTATACTTTTAGATGTCATATAAGTGTAATAAAATGTTTTGATTTATTTTTATATTATACCCGGCCAGTTTGTTACTCGTTTAAATGTTGACATTAGATACCAAAGTTTTGTTATATAAACGAAACGAATAGAAGACGCTTGAACTATAACTTAAATTATCGTGAATATTATATAGATAATAAACCAAGACACAAATACATCGAGATATCAAAGCATGTCGATTAACGAACATAATAGAAACACACAAGATGAAACTTGAAATATATATTTATATTAATACTGTAACATCCTGAATATTATAATGATAAATAAAGAAAGTTACGTTTAGTGATTTCGCGTTGTTAAGTAAGTAATACCGAGCAAAGAACGGATCATGGACTTAGATTAATTAAGATGGATTAAGGGTAATGGGCCTTAGGTCCATGGGCTTTAAGAGATATAAATATCCCCTTAAACCATCCTAAAACCCTAACTATCATTTCCATCTTTCATAAATCTCTACACACTCAAAAACACACACATACACTACACCTCATACGACCGAGAAAGAGAGAGAGAGAGAGAGAGAGAGAGAGAGCGGATTCGAGTCCAAAAATCAAGCCGACCATTATTAGATCTTCAATATACGAGATAACCAAGCAAACCGCGACCACACCGAACGTATAAAAGGTATGTTTTGATCCTAAAGATTTCGTTTTTATAAACGTTTAGTCTTGAAACTTAGAAAGAGAATAGATCGGGTATAAACGAAACATAAAGTTGTAAACTTGATGATAAATACGAGTGTAATGAACCCGAAAATGGAAACGGCTCGATTAATGAACCCTTAACATTAGTATTGAACGTTTTTTACCATAAAGGTCCAAACTTTACGTCATTCCGGGCTAAGTTTTACCCAAACAAGGCCATGGGAATGATCGCGGGACTTGTTAACGCCATACCCATGGATATCTCGGTAAAACGATGATGATTTTGGGGATTAAGGATAAAAAGCGGCGGCTGCTGCACAACTTCGCCTACAAGCGAACTTCGCCTGCAAGCAAGTTCGCTTGCACGCAAGTTCGCCTAACTGGTAACTTCGCCTAAGGCCAAGTTCGCCTAACTGATAACTTCGCCTGGTGCCAAGTTCGCCTAACTGATAACTTCGCCTGGTGACAAGTTCGCCTAAGGCTAAGTTCGCCTAACTGATAACTTCGCCTGGTGCCAAGTTCGACTAACTGATAACTTCGCCTGGTGACAAGTTCGCCTAACTGATAACTTCGCCTGGCATATGTTCGCCTAGGGTTAACTTCGCCGAACACTAATTTCGCCTATGCTTAAGTTCGCTTAATGTTAAGTTCGCTTATTGTTAAGTTCGCTTAATGATAAGTTCGCTGGAGTTAGCAAATGAGAAAATAAATTAAAAACCTAATGAAAAATGTGTTAAGACAGTTAATTCCAAGCTGACCTGGCAGCTCGACCCCAGCCAGGGGCTCTGCCCCTTGGACCCTGCTAGGGGCTGCCGCCCCTAGACCCCGCTGCCAGGGGCGCTGCCCCCGGACCCCCGTTCGTTGTGGGTTATATAAAGATAGAAATACAACATGCGTAGTAATAGTTAATTGATACATGTAAATATTATACAGTTAGCCGTGCACAGCTCAAGAAGGGAATAACGATTAACGGAGAGCGTAACAGGATTCAGGTGACTTTCTAGCCCCACTTCTGTGTTATGTTTTCGGGGCTGTGTGCATACTCGATATGTTTGTTAATACACTTATCCTAAGTGATAAGTGTATGCCTTATATGAATGATATGAAATGTATGAATGATTGCTTGTTAGTACGTGAACGATCTTCGGATATTGCACGTACTGTCAGGTTGTAGTGTTACGTATAAGGTAGGTATAATGTATTTGCTTATATGTATGAATGCGATAAAGTTAACAAACGAAGGAAAGGCATGGTTGTATGGTAACGAAGAGGGACCAGACCCTAATAATATCTGTGATGTTAGGGACCAGACCCTAATAATATCTGTGATGTTAGGGACCAGACCCTTATAATATCTGTGATGTCAGGACCAGACCCTTATAATATCTGTGAGATTATAGGGCGAAAGGCTCTTTAAAATGTATGATTATGAATGTAAAGAAAGTATGAAGGTAAGAATGAAAGTATATGCACTTATGTGTGTATGAAAGAAAGTTAAGAGGTTAAGTATGAAATGTAAGATGGTATTGTATGAGTATGTGATTAACTAGAACTCACTCAGCGTAGCTGACTTTTAGTATGCACGCAAGTGAGTAGAATGAGGCAGGTAGCTTGAGGAGGACACATGGCAGAGTTGGACGAAGCTGGCATCTGAAGATTTTGCTATGATGTTTTATTTTAAAGACTACGTTTTGTTTTTAAATGACTATGAATGCTCGATAAGACAAGAATTATGGTTATGGAATGTAATGGTTTGAATGTTTTTAAGGTTCCGCGAATGTATTAATTAACTATGATATTTAAAACTGCATTTATGTAAATCCAACACGAAAGTAGGGCTACCGGTAACGGGGCCTTACAAATACATATAAAACGCAACTTTAAAATGGGTCGGGTTTTCGGGTTTGAAAAGTAACGAATGTTACAGGACTTACAACTTTTAGAAATTTCATCCCGAAATTAAAACAAAAATAAAATTTAAAAGAGAACAACTAATATACGCAGTTGTTAGAAGTTTTAAAAACTTTATATATGAAAATAAAATAACGCCGATCTTTGAATGACCCGAAAGAACGCCACAAATAGGAAATATGACAAGGTCACTTATATATAGGATGTACCAGCGGCGTATCCACCATTCCCTTTTCGTATTGTATTTGTCCCATTCCCCAAAATCATTCCAAGTTCTGAGTTATTTCACACAACCATACTTGTTATATCTTCCGTGCGAGGACTTTGATAATTACGTGTCGACCCATAATTACCTCTATCGTCGGATGGTCCATATAATTTGCCTATTGTGTGGTTTTTAAGACATAGACCTACATAAATAATAAAATTCTCGTATATAACGTTGAAATCAAAAATAATGAATTTAAAGGGTAACAACATTACAAACACATTGATAGACCATTCAGGCCAAGGACAACGCGAAAAACAATAAGTCAAGTAAATAAAATCATCGTGTCTAAAGCAAGTAAACGATGTTGAAAACGAAATAAACGAGATAATGAAATTAAAGAATGAAATATTTAGAATTATAAACATCGTAACATGTAATTGAAATAATGGAGTCGAAATAACGTGACATGTAAACATAGCATTTAACCAACGAAATATGAATATGTGACTTGATAACGCATTGGGTTCGAGAATAGCTTAAATGAACGAAACTTGTAAGTATCAAAATGTCATGATGTTTAAAAAATGAAAATCTCCAATTCAACATCGACGTGACCAATGGCAACGTTGGTGGATAAACAAGTATATCCTACTAATATATAAATTGATAATAACTTAAAATTAAATGAATAAATGAAATTTTTTAATATTAACATATTGAAATCGATTAAGTTTGTGAAAAGAAAATTTTCCAATAGTAACTTTGTGCTTATCAAGTATATATAATTAGGACTTTGAAATTAGAATAAAGTATTTGTCTTAGATTCATGAAATCAAGAACAATAAAATGGTTTAAACAAAACATTGAGTGGGACATAAGTACAATAATAAACAAACAATTTGTGTAAAAATATAACATAACATAAACTCGGCAAGTACATGGGACATAGTCCCGGTTCTAAGTAAACGAATTCGTTTGGAGAGAACCGGTCACTAATAGTAAAGTGTAGAAATAAAATGAAAATACGGTTTCTATTAAGTAACTATGAACACATACATGTTCATAGTCCCAATTTCCACTTATCGGTTAAGTTGACGGGAAATTGGTCATAGATCACATGATTTGAAATAACAAACGTAAATCGATTTAACAAAGCGAATAAGAATGATGTACACATTTACGTTTCATAGAATAAAAACGAATATGGGTCAAAATCAAAGAACAATCGAATTAAAATAAACTTTGTAATCAATCTTCTAAAGAAGTGGATAAAAATCACTTTGGGTAAGTTCGAAACATACGTGAATGAGAAAATAAAGAAAAAAAATGTAGCTTGCGACCTTTGTCTTCTCAAGCGTCGTTTTGTTTGGGGTATGAAAGGTTGACGTGGGAGGTGGTGCCATGATTTCTTAGCCGAAACTCATTGGCGCTAATGAAGGGGAATGAGAAGAGAACTTTAATCTTACGAAAATTGGTTGTAAATCGATGTTTTTAAATCTATTGGTGAAATAAAATTTATTTAGACAAGAATAAAATAAAATTTAGCTATCACAAAGACTTGCAAATTTTATGAAACTTTCACATAAAAACAAATGTTTTCTTTTGGCCAGCGGGCTAGGAAAAAGATTGTCAGATAACCTAACTTGTTGAATGAAATGCAGCCTCAAAAGGGCTTAAGATTTGTTTGAAACAAAAATTTTACTTTAAATACGGTTTGAAATAATAATTACATTATTATTAGAGGTGACAATAATACGAGTAATAATAATATTACTAATCATAATAAAAAAAATATTATTGAATGAAAGAAATAGTTTTAAAAGGGCTCAAAACTTGTTTGAAGAAAATATTTTACTTTAAATATTATTATATAATAATAGTGACGATGATACTAGTAATAATAATATTACTAGTATCAAAAAAATATTTAACAACAATAATAATAACAATTCTAATAATAACCATACTGATAATTACCGAAATAATAATAATAATAATAATAATAATAGAGGTAATAAATCATTTTTTTAAAGAAAACCCATTTGACTGAAAGTTAAAACAGCCAAGGATTTGGGTTTAAGCGCGAGTTGTTAGTAAAAGAGATAAATTATAGGAAAATATGCAAAAGAAAATATAGACGAGTTTGATGAGTTTTGTAAAGATCTAAGTATTGAAACCGGGAAATCGTGTAAGGTCGACAAAGGATGCGGGGTTAGGATATTGCATGGCGAAAACAAGTTAGGCCTTCCAAAGTATAGTGGGCGTGCTAGGGTCACCACAAAGATAGTAGGCTTAAAGCATGAGGTCAAACATGTGATTGAGAAAAAATGGTTAGGTACAGGTCTTGCAGATGGGTGAGTGGCGTTGAGTTTGGGTGGGTTTTAGCAATAAGTGGAAATTGATTCTACCACAAATTGAAGTATATCAACGTTTCAGGGAAGTAAAGTGGTGGGATTTACACATACTGTCCAAAAAGTGTGTTTCAGCGCGAGGCTTTTTGATTAGGTTTGGTTTGAGTTTCCAAGGATGGTGTTGGGTTTGAAATTGAATTTACTATAGAGATAAAGGTGGGTGTGGTTAAACGTGGAGTGATCGGGATTGCGGAGGTCGTTTTACTTGATAACTTGGATTGTCATTTCAACGGTTGAATGCAACAACTAGGAAAACGAGAAGGCGTGATACGAAACGTGAATAATTTGCGTGACTTGAGGCGTAAGTATGGAAACGACTAATAGATACTTCAATGAAAGCAAGTAAAGAAAAGAATTCACATGAAACAATTTTGAAATCGAAATTGGAATTCCCATGAAACGTCCTGAGTTTTCACAATGTCAATAAACCAAAATCTCATAAATTATTTGAATAACCATATGAAAAAAATATATATATTAAACTTAACAATAAATAGTGAAATACAATTGAAAATCGAGTGTTTATGAACCATCATGACTTTTAAATTTCAATTATAAACATAAGAGTAAATGAGTATAACAATAAGGTAATTGAATTGGAATTCGACCATTTATGTATCACCATAACGCTTTGAATTTTTGATTCCAAAACATACTAGTAAAATAACAAAATAATCGTTTGAAATTCGGTTATTACTTGCAAACTTTTAAAAGTTTAAACCGTAAATAAGCGTATAAATAAAGAAAACGTGTCACAAAATTTTTAAACTTAACTATTCTCGTATAAAAATGCGTAATTAAATCGAACCGAAAGCTGGGTATTCGGGTACAGACTTCCAGTTAAAACACATTGTAAAACATAGAGGAGTGCAACCATATTCTTTTCACAAAGAGAACATGGTCGCGTTGGAAAACTTAAAGTTGTGATTCATATGGCGTTGAAAGTGGTATGCTTTGGCTTAATAGAGTTCATGCTCTTTCCTAACTCTCCAGGTAAGCAACCGAGTCCCGTGTCTGATTGAGATTTATACGCATTGCTTATCCCTAGGTTTCAATAACCTTGGTGTCAAGAGTTTCGGAAAACAGGCACGTCCCCCTTACAGTTACTACATACCCGCCATAACGAACCATCTTTAAGAGGAAGAAATATCGGGCAACCAAAAATAGAAAATATGATTATTGAAATTGAAAATCTTTGCGTTAGGCATAAGCCTTGGACTTATGTGTGCTTGTGTAATTGAAGTAATTGAAGTAATTGAATCATCAGTATAATAGTATCAACTAAGTGCTTTGAACAATCACATAAGGCCCACATAATTTCTAATTATGCAACCTAAGCAATTAAGCAAATAAAGTATAACTAACTAGAACACTACGTCTAATGTCCTATCTTATAGTCATGGCTCTGATACCAATTTGTAACACCACGGCTAAAGTGGAAACGTCTGAGTGTGACGTACAGATTGCTCAAAACACATGTGACACTATTAAGTGACAATATTATCATTAATTAATTTAAACATCAAGTACACAAGTTTGTAACATGAAATACATGAAAATAATATAAGAACAATTTAACAATTTGTCCATTTATTGAAATACCCTAAGTTCTAATGTCTTCTTCTTGTTTCAACTTCGAATAAATGTACCTGTAGCATATATATTAAATAATGTCAACTAAATGAATAGTTGGTGAGTTCACATAAGTTTTGATAATAAGTACATAAAAATCTACAATTCAATGAACAAGTGTAAATGAGCAAGTAAGGTCTTTTCCAACTGGGATTGTGCACCAGCGTACTCAGATAAGCGCAAGTAAGGTCCTTTCCAGTTGGGATTGTGCACCAACGTACTCGGATAATGAGGCCCTTTTCCACCCATAACAACAAATGTATTGAGCGCAAAAGGGGGCGTATGATCATACTATATTGAAGTAATCCATGTGCAAGTAATTTTGAGCAAGTAACAAGTAAACACACAAGTCCATGTAGCGAATTGTAGTTTGTAAATAATGAATAAACGAAATTGAAATTTGGATATGATATATATGCTACCCCCAAAAGTGATAAAAGAGTAAAGGGGGGGGGGTGGAAACTCACCTGGAAGTTGAAGACAAACTTGAAATAAAGCCAAAAGCGTGTAAATGAAACCAAGCAATTGAACTAGAATTGAATATACAAAATAAAATATTATTAACTAACAATAAAAGTAAATAAATCGGGTTGTCGGGAATTATAAATGTTTGATGTATATTTTATCATTTTTATGGAGTTTTGATAATATAATATTTTTGTTAAGCTTTTAACGAAAACTTACGGAAACGAAAGTCGGGTTTATAGATGAAAATGATAAATATGATTTATAATAAATTTAACTCAACTTAAAATAATTTGTATATGATTTATATAATTTTTATAGATTTTATTTGTTTTGTTATATAATAGAAAAATGTTTTTTTAGAAAGAAATTAAAAACAAAACAGTCTGACCCGGGTCCTTCTGCCCACACACCGATGTAATAACCACTAGACCAGAATGTTTATTTGTAGATAAATCAGAAACAAAAATACATAAAACATGTTACTAGTTCATCTTCTTCATTAACCCTAGAATTTCAAATCTGTAAATCCGTTCCATGATTGCTTAAATAAGTTTAGGGGTTTTGTTAATTGGATAAAAACGAATCAAAACCATATCATCATTACCTCTGACGGTGACGGAAAGGCTGTGAACGGTGAAGTGGCCGGAGCGAATTTTGACGAACGATTATGAAATTTAAAGTGTGTGTTAAGTTAAAAAGATGATTTTCGCAGCTTTAGGTGTTAGGTTAGGCTCTATTTATATTATCAATTGAAGCTATTAGCGTTTATTTCGAGTTATTACAACTTTTATTAAGGCCGACGGTTGAGCGATTAAATGGTGTTTAATAGGTTGTTAATGCCGGTATAAAATACGTATTATTGATTAGAGTTAATGGAGAAATCGTTTAGAATATTTTACTGGATCAAACGGATGATTAAATGCGATTTTTGGTTTACTCCGGCGCCGATTCCGGCCGCCGGAGGTCTCGTCGGAAAAAAGCAAGAAGAAGATGGGACGGGCTGCTGCATGTTTCTTTTATTATCATTATTTTTTTTAAATGAACTTTCACCTTTAGTCCCTAGACTTTCTTTTTATATTAAAAAAATATTAAAACTTTAATTACCATTTGAACCTTATACTTTTAGATGTCATATAAGTGTAATAAAATGTTTTGATTTATTTTTATATTATACCCGGCCAGTTTGTTACTCATTTAAATGTTGACATTAGATTCCGAAGTTTTGTTATTTAAATGAAACGAATAGAAGACGCTTGAACTATAACTTAAATTATCGTGAATATTATATAGATAATAAACAAAGACACAAATACATCGAGATATCAAAGCATGTCGATTAACGAACATAATAGAAACACACAAGATGAAACTTGAAATATATATTTATATTAATACATATAAAACGATACTTTAAAATGGGTCGGGTTTTCGGGTTTGAAAAGTAACGAATGTTACACAAGTATTGAAGTTAGATGATACCTTAGGTTGCTCTGATGAATGAAGAACACAAGTATTATAAGTTATTTATGATTTGAATATTTATTTGTAACGGTATTTCTTTTGAGACAATGTTTGTGCTTTTGAAATTTGATATATGAATGAATAATTTAGATATTGACTCGTGTATTTTGCTTAGTGTCTTCTGAGCTATGATACAATCAATATCTCACCCCGGCATGTTCCGCCGTAGGTTAGGGTGTGAGAGGGAGAGATTCCATGCTTTATGTCTTATTAAAAGTAGATATTTGAAATTTGAATTTGGGAAATTTGAGATTTTCCCCTAAAAGACTACTCATGGTTCAGAATTGAAGAAAAGAAGATGGGAAGCCTACGCCTGATTGTTTTGGCTTATTCAATGAATCAATATACTTAGGCTTATGTGCTTTAACAAATTATAACATATGCTTAAATTATTGTACAACTCTTAAAATTTCAACATCCTTATTTTCTCTCTCTTATATTTATTACTCTAATAAAAGAATACTACTATGCGTCACTTGTCACTCTCTCAACCATCCTCATATTTTTAAACCCATTTTGTTATTTGGATCCCTTGTGGGTCTTTACTCAACCCAAAATAGCCTTATTCTTATTTATATATAAAGCAAGTGTGTTAATGTTTATTTATTTCTTTTATTTTTTTTATATTTTAATGTCATGTTTATCCTTAAGTAATAAAATGAAGTAATTTAGCTATAGAAAAAGAGCATGCCAAATGGGATTGAAGTGGTCGGAACATTGCTTTATTATTATTTTTTTAGTATTTTCAGGTATATAAAATAAAAGTCAATTAAAATACTTTCTTCTTTAAAAATTTTCATTATATACATTGACTACAATATCATAAATTTTTTTATCGATATACTAACAATTTAAATTTATTCTTTTGGTTTGTTTTGGAAGGCTAAAATCATGTTCTTCTTTTCTTGGCTATCATATATATATATATATATATATATATATATATATATATATATATATATATATATATATATATATATATATATATATAACTAGCTTTTATTCCCTGTAATACGGGATTGTTTTATATTATTCAATTCTAATATTAATATATTTTTTTGGATTTTAATTTATTTATTGTAAAGAAGTTATTAATATACTTAGGATTTGATGATGAAAGGTTTTCACAAATAGTTGAGATGTTATAACCCAGTTTAAAAATTCTATATGGGTTCGGTGAGACCTATGTTTTTTTTACTATAAAATTGTTTCTTTATTATAAATAGTATCTTTAAAAAAACCGGATACTAATTTTTAATATATCCCTATTTTATAGGGTTTTCATATAAAATATTTGATAAGATTAATTTTTAATATAATGAGATGTTATAACCCGTTTAAAAGGCTATCTGGGTTTGGTGAGACCCATCCCCATGAATTCAGTTTAAATGCATGATAAACCTTCATTTACAAATAAAGCAATATGGTGGTTTGAGAGAATATAAGAAGATTTCGTTTATATATATATATATATATTTATGATTAAGATTTAATACATAATCTTGTTTTATTATATATGGTTGGCTTGCACTTGAAAGAACCCGTTTTTTCACACGGACATCTATATCGCTTTGTCAAGATTTACCGGCAGGCATTGACTAATTTTGATTATTTATAAACTAGGTATACTGACCAACACAACCGCAAACGTATTGTACAAGTATTTTTTTCTTATTAGTAAATATTTGCATAAGGTTTCTTTAGTAATTCCTGTAATATAAATTGTAATTTTGTTAACAATATATGATAATTGTATTGTCGATTGTAAATTGATTGATGTTCAAATTTTAAAATGTTCATTAATTCCCCGTGTAATACACGGGGCTCAAACTAGTACATTATATATAATTAAAGATAGATGATAAATCATGCGAGAAGTGATATTACAAAGAGAATTGCGAGAAATTAATCTGAACCATTGATTGTGTTTAATCAATGGTCTACAATGAAAATAGTATTATTGTAATTAAAAACACATATTTATAACATGTTCTTAATTAAAAAGGATTGACATGTCTTTTATGGTATAGGCCTCATTAAACCAGACATCAATGTATTCAACGGTTATATTTTCTTATGCATAATCAATGCTCATAAGATTATTAATACTATTGAACTTTCCTCATTAAAATTTTGCAAATAAATTATAATTTTTTTTTGGAATTTATGGTTGCGTAAGTTCTTTAATTTTAGAGTATTTATATATAAAGCACATAATATTTTCAACATTATGCAATATATTATGGATTTTTTCATATAGTACATACGTAGAAAAATTAGAAACATTAAGTTATGTGTAGGGATTTTGTGAAAGTGTAGTAATCTATTGAATTCAAATTTGTATATGTGTGGGGGGGGGGGGATCAACGTTTGTATAGTAGTGTATTGTGTGGGTTCATATAGTTTATTATGTAAGGATTATTTTTTATGATGTAGTTTCACATATACAGATGGTTCACGAAGGTGTATGTGAAAATTTTACAAGTGTAGGTTATTAATCGTTATTTATTATATTTAGTTTAATGTAATAAAAAATTTTAATTTCGTACTGTGTAGGTGGTATTTCGAATTGTGTAAGCGTATTTTTTTCGTGTGTAGGCTTGTTTATGTACTATATAGGTTCATATATGTATTGTGTTGGTGGCGCATTTTGAATTGTATATGTGTAATTTTTATATTGTGTAGGTTAATTTATGTACTATGTAGGTTCATAACCTTGTATGTGACATTTTGAATTACGTATGTGTAACATTATCACGCATAGGTTCATTTATGTAATGTATAGGTTCATATATGTATTGTGTATGTGATATTTCGAATTGTGTGCGTGTAATTTTTATCGTGTATAGATTCATTCATGTATTGTGTAGCTGGTATTTAAAATTGTTAATGTATAAGTTATACAAAAAATAGTGAAATTAAATATAAAATAAAAGATGTAGATTTATATAATAATAATAATAATAACAACAACAACAGTAATTAGCCATAGTTTAGAAAAATTAGATTCAAATGGTGATTAAATTTTAAATGAAATAAAAAATAATAATAATAGTTTGTAAGAGCATGTTTGGGATTGAGTTTGAAAAATGCTTATTAGCTTATTGATGTTTACAAAAAGCCAAAAAGTTTAAGTGTGTTTGGCAATCACAAAAAACTTTCTTATTTTAGCTTTTTGAAAGAGTTAAAAATCAGTTTTCCAAAAGCCTCAAATCCTCGCTTTTCAAAATGGCTTTTTGAAAAAGCACATAAACCAATAAGCGTTTTTCAAACTCAATCTCATACATGCCCTAACTTAACATTTTCTAGTAACTTATCATTAATTAGTAATCATTAATGAGCATGAGTTACAAAACATAACACTTTATATTTCACTAATATACCCTTGTATATAGATAATCGGAAAATAAAAAGAAACACTTCTGAAATGAACCTAATCACACACACACACACACACACACACACACATATATATATACGCATGTGTGTGTGTGTGTGGGTGAGTTCATTAGAGAACTCCAAAAATAGGGGAACTAGGAACACCCTTCTCAACCCTTAATTATTTCCTCACATCATTATAGTATACCCTCAATCACATATATCACATCAATTTTGTAAAGGAAAAAAAAACACCCAAAAATTAATTAAAAAATGATAAAACAAAAAAACGATAAAATAAACAAAGTAAAAAAACCAAAATGGTTACCTAGCATCTCCGTTCCAATATATATATATATATATATATATATATATATTGCTTTAGTTTTTGGGCTTAATTTAGCTTTTCAGGGGGAGGGGGGGTTAGTTTTCTAGGTTGGGGGTTAGGTTTTTTTAAGAAGGGGGGGGGGGGGTGCTTTTTTTGTACACATGATAGTGGAAAGACAATAGGAAACGGAAAATACAAAAATATATTATAACCACCACATTGAAACCTGCATTGTCTTGTAAATGCGTAAAACACATAACTTGTTATTGTTCACGAACAATAAATTCGGAGAGATAACCACAGGTTGGTTTTTAATTTATATATATAATTGATGAATTTACATTAAAAGTATGACGAAACGTGTTGTTTTAGATGTATAATATGGGATTTTTTGTTTTACGTGTAAAATGTTAATAAAAAGTGTTATTTTACATTTAAAATATTAATTTTTACATGTAAAATCTTAAACAACTTTTGTTTTACATGTAAAATGTCTATGAGATTTATTGTTTTAAGCGTAAAATGTTAATGAAAAGTGTTACCCCCTCCCCCCTCTCAGGCCAAAAATAACCTACCCCCCCCCCCCCCCCCACATAAAAGCTAACTAGACCCATTTATTAAATTTTTTTATTGGAACGGGAGATGCTAGATAAACATTTTATTTTTTTTACTTTTTTAATTTTTTCATTTATTTTAAATATTTTTAATTATTTTCTGATATTTAGGGGTTTTTTCCTTTACAAAATTGATGTGATGTAGGTTATTGAGGATGTACCATAAAGATGTGGGAAAATGATCAAGGGTTTGGAAGGGTGCTCCCCAATTTTCCGTTTTTTGGAGTTCCCTTTTAAACCTAACTCTACGGCGGAGTTATACTAAAAAAGTAATGTGTGTCTAGTAAGTGTATGAAGAGATATGGTGCATTGGATCTAATGATACAATGGTGGTGATTCATTATTGTGTTTTTTCTCTGTGTGTATTATTTTTGTACTTGTTTTATAACACTTCTAGGGCAATATCGTCTATCTTGCTATATTACATATAGAAACTATTAATATGTAACTAATAATTGTGATTTTTTAGGATAAATAAAATGTAAAATTCCAAAAATACATTTCTTTCTACAGATTCGTTGTGTTTAGTTTATGCACACATTCCAAAGAAAATCTATTTTTGTTGATTCATTCATACCAAGTCAGTGTCTTATATTTCTAAAAAACACACTTGCAGAAACATACCAATAATGACCACCAATATATTGTTAACATCAATAGTTAAACACACTCTAATTTGAAGAATCTTTACTATATTAATCTTTAAATAAAAAAGACATTCTCGTCTCCCACTTAATTAAATTACATCTACAAGTTGAATTCTATCTCAATTTGGGAGAACACTTACTCACCGATTACTTGGACTAAAAATCAAACTGTTGGACCTGTACCCATTTCTTCGACCATCTTGAAATTTACACTATTACATGCAAATCTTCAACCATTGTTCTTTTGGGGAAACACCAAATGAAAAACACTACAAATCCCACTTCCAAACACCCAGTGCCAAAATCTTCACCCAATCAGTTAATCACGACTTCATTTGACCAAACCAAACCCCTAAACGTTGTCGATTTCATGACCCATGGAAACACAGATCTAACTCACAATCGATCATTCTTTTTATTGATTCAAAGACACGGAGGGAGGATACATAGTGAGTGTTGATTTGAGCTTTGTTGGTCGGAAATGTAGGGTTTGAGGTGGGCTTAGATTTTTTCAGCCATTGAAGGTTTTTGTGTTGGGGTGGTTGATATGGGTGTTTGTGGGAAAATGTTAAGATGAGACCTTGTAACTAGAAAGATGATCAAGATTTAATAGATTATGGTGTTTATAAATTTATAGAGAGAAGATAATTATAATAAATTTTAAATTATTTTCAAAACTAATAAAAAAATATATATGTACAATCTTACCCTTATGAGTTAATCTTAATCCAAGGGCTAAGATCTTTTCCTACACTTCTTACGAATATAAGACTTTTTAATATAACCTTACTCCCTAACAATATATATATATATATATATATATATATATATATATATATATATATATATAAACTAAAAATGTTTAAATATATCAAATATTTGAAATTGCAAATATTTAAAAGACTTATTCAACTCTTGGTAAATCTTTCATCCAATCCATGTATTGATCAACCAACCTCACCATATAGGCAAGTCAAAGTCAAAGAAGGTAAGGGTTGAAGTTTTTGTTGAAGATCATAAAGTATATTTATCTAAATCGGTGAACTACTTGGGTTGTGTTGTATGATGTAACATCCTAAATCAATAAATAATAATAAAGGATTATTATTTAAGTAATAATAATTGATGATGAGCTTAATGGACATGAGCTTTGTTAAAAGAAATATGGATTTAATAAATAAATGGGCTTAAGGCTCCATGGGCCTAGGGTACATAAACCCTTAAAACCCTACAACTTCTTCATTTCCATCCATTCTTCACCATAGCCAACACACTAAAAAACACACACTCAGGCCAAACGCTCTCTGCATCGCTCAATATTCCGAACCGAGATCAACCCAAGGTAGAATATCATTTATCTCAGCTGACCCAACATCATAGAACCCGACACTTCAGCCCTGGGGGTCGTTTGAGCCGTTTGAATCTAGATTTAGATCGGATCGGGTGATTAAACGAGCTTAAGGGTCATCTTACCATGGATATAGATCAACAGACGCTACCTGGGTCAAAGATGATCAAATTCCGGCCAAACGTGACGGCTAATGGCGGTTGACGGTGCCGGAAATGCGGAAAAACCCTAAAAACGCGTTAAAAATAACTAGATGTGCAGTATCTAGCATATATGTATATGCGGTGTATATTGTGGAACATGTACGACTCATATGTTGGACAACATATGCGGAGCATGTGTAAACTTATACGTTAGAGGAATTATACGGTGGAAATGACTTATCTGCTGGAAGCTTATAGGCTAGAAACATATACGGGGCATAAGCCAAATTTTGGATAAAAGAAGCATATGTGGCGTATAAGTACATAAACGGTGAATATGAACTTATGTAGTGTATAAATTAAGAATAAAGGATTAATTAGAAAGACATATTAATGAAAATAAGTCATGGGCTTTGCCCCTTGGACCCTGCTAGGGTTGCCGCCCTTAGAACCCCGCTTCCAAGGGCGCTGCCCCCGGACCCCTGTTAGTGTAAGGTCCCGGTGCCCTACTTTAGCGTTGGATTTACTCATAAACATAGTTCTAAATATCAGAGTTAATTAAAAATTTTCGTGGAATATAAAACTTCAATCATATATTACATATCATTCAAATCCTTCCATAATAAACAAACTTTTGTTTTTAAACATAATATAAAAAGTCATATTAAAACATCACAACATTCTTATAAAGACGCCAACATCTTTAGTCCAATGTCATGTGTCTTCAATCAAGCGAGCTTCCTTAGCCTATTTACCTGCGTGCATATTAAATGTATGTTACGTGAGTTCTAGTTAATCAGGCAACATACAATCATACAATTACTTACATATACGCATCCGAAGATACATATTATATACTTTCCCTGCTACCTTTCTTTCGTACATCCATACATAACTTCACACTTTCATACTTACATACTACATGCATAACTGTCTTTACCATCTCATATATTAGCAGGGTCTGGTCCCTTCTATCGCAGATATTATTATGGTCTGGTCTCTTCTGTCTCATATATTATATGGGTCTGGTCCCTTCCGACTTAGATATTATTAGGGTCTGGTACCTTCTATCTCGGATATTATCAAGGTCTGCTCCCTTCTTTCCATACAACCATACATACCTTTCTTTACATATACATTTTACTATATACTTTCATACATACTCTTAACCTCATACATCAGTCATACACATTCACATATCATACACTTACCATTTAAGGTAAGTGTATTAACTATTCACATTTATGCACATAGCCCCGAAAACATAACAAGAAAATGGGGCTAGAAACTCACATGTGTCATGTTCTTCCTTAAGTTATGTAAGGCCTCGTTACCGGTAGCCCTACTTTGGTGTTGGATTTACTCATAAACACAGTTCTACAAATCAGAGTTAATTAAAACTTTACGCGGAATATAAAACTTCAACCATAACATACATAAAACATGTTACTAGTTCATCTTCTTCATTAACCCTAGAATATCAAATCTGTAAATTCGTTCCATGATTGCTTAAATAAGTTTAGGGGTTTTGTTAATTGGATAAAAACGAATCAAAACTATATCATCATTACCTCTGACGGTGACGGAAAGGCTGTGAACGGTGAAGTGGCCGGAGACGAATTTTGACGAACAATTATGAAATTTAAAGTGTGTGTTAAGTTAAAAAGATGATTTTCGCAGCTTTAGGTGTTAGGTTAGGCTCTATTTATATTATCAATTGAAGCTATTAGCGTTTATTTCGAGTTATTACAACTTTTATTAAGGCCGATATAAAATACGTATTATTGATTAGAGTTAATGGAGAAATCGTTTAGAATATTTTACTGGATCAAACGGATGATTAAATGCGATTTTTGGTTTACTCCGGCACCGATTCCGGCCGCCGGAGGTCTCATCGGAAAAACCCAAGAAGAAGATGGGACGGGCTGCTGCATGTTTCTTTTATTATCATTATTTTTTTTTAAATTAACTTTCACCTTTAGTCCCTAGACTTTCTTTTTATATTAAAAACATATTAAAACTTTAATTACCATTTGAACCTTATACTTTTAGATGTCATATAAGTGTAATAAAATGTTTTGATTTATTTTTATATTATACCCGGCCAGTTTGTTACTCGTTTAAATGTTGACATTAGATACCGAAGTTTTGTTATATAAACGAAACGAATAGAAGACGCTTGAACTATAACTTAAATTATCGTGAATATTATATTGATAATAAACCAAGACACAAATACGTCGAGATATCAAAGCATGTCGATTAAAGAACATAATAGAAACACACAAGATGAAACTTGAAATATATATTTATATTAATACTGTAACATCCTGAATATTATAATGATAAATAAAGAAAGTTACGTTTAGTGATTTCGCGTTGTTAAGTAAGTAATACCGAGTAAAGAACGGATCGTGGACTTAGATTAATTAAGATGGATTAAGGGTAATGGGCCTTAGGTCCATGGGCTTTAAGGGATATAAATATCCCCTTAAACCATCCTAAAACCCTAACTATCATTTCCATCTTTCATAAATCTCTACACACTCAAAAACACACACATACACTACACCTCATACGACCGAGAGAGAGAGAGAGAGAGCGCGGATTCGAGTCCAAAAATCAAGCCGACCATTATACGAGATAACCAAGCAAACCGCGACCACACCGAACGTATAAAACGTATGTTTTGATCCTAAAGATTTCGTTTTTATAAACGTTTAGTCTTGAAACTTAGAACGAGAATAGATCGGGTATAAACGAAACATAAAGTTGTAAACTTGATGATAAATACGAGTGTAATGAACCCGAAAATGGAAACAACTCGATTAATGAACCCTTAACATTAGTATTGAACGTTTTTTACCATAAAGGTCCAAACTTTACGTCATTCCGAGCTAAGTTTTACCCAAACAAGGCCATGGGAATGATCGCGGGACTTGTTAACGCCATACCCATGGATTTCTCGGTAAAACGATGATGATTTTGGGGATTAAGGATGAACAGCGGCGGCTGCTGCACAACTTCGCCTACAAGCGAACTTCGCCTGCAAGCGAGTTCGCTTGCACGCAAGTTCGCCTAACTGGTAACTTTGCCTAAGGCCAAGTTCGCCTAACTGATAACTTCGCCTGGTGCCAAGTTCGCCTAACTAATAACTTCGCCTGGTGACAAGTTCGCCTAAGGTTAAGTTCGCCTAACTGATAACTTCGCATGTTGCCAAGTTCGCCTAACTGATAACTTCGCCTGGTGACAAGTTCGCCTAACTGATAACTTCGCCTGGCATATGTTCGCCTAGGGTTAACTTCGCCGAACGCTAATTTCGCCTATGCTTAAGTTCGCTTAATGTTAAGTTCGCTTATTGTTAAGTTCGCTTAATGATAAGTTCGCTGGAGTTAGCAAATGAGAAAATAAATTAAAAACCTAATGAAAAATGTGTTAAGACAGTTAATTCCAAGCTGACCTGGCAGCTCGACCCCAGCCAGGGGCTCTGCCCCTTGGACCCTGCTAGGGGCTGCCGCCCCTAGACCCCTCTGCCAGGGGCGCTGCCCCTGGACCCCCGTTCGTTGTGGGTTATATAAAGATAGAAATACAACATGCGTAGTAATAGTTAATTGATACATGTAAATATTATACAGTTAGCCGTGCACAACTCAAGAAGGGAATAACGATTAACGGAGAGCGTAACAGGATTCAGGTGACTTTCTAGCCCCACTTCTGTGTTATGTTTTCGGGGCTGTGTGCATACTCGATATGTTTATTAATACACTTATCCTAAGTGATAAGTGTATGCCTTATATGAATGATATGAAATGTATGAATGATTGCTTGTTAGTACGTGAACGATCTTCGGATATTGCGCGTACTGTCAGGTTGTAGTGTTACGTATAAGGTAAGTATAATGTATTTGCTTATATGTATGAATGCGATAAAGTTAACAAACGAAGGAAAGGCATGGTTGTATGGTAACGAAGAGGGACCAGACCCTAATAATATCTGTGATGTTAGGGACCAGACCCTAATAATATCTGTGATGTTAGGGACCAGACCCTAATAATATCTGTGATGTTAGGGACCAGACCCTTATAATATCTGTGATGTCAGGGACCAGACCCTTATAATATCTGTGAGGTTATAGGGTGAAAGGCTCTTTAAAATGTATGATTATGTATGTAAAGAAAGTATGAAGGTAAGAATGAAAGTATATGCACTTATGTGTGTATGAAAGAAAGTTAAGAGGTTAAGTATGAAATGTAAGATGGTATTGTATGAGTATGTGATTAACTAGAACTCACTCAGCGTAGCTAACTTTTAGTATGCACGCAGGTGAGTAGAATGAGGCAGGTAGCTTACAAATACATATAAAACGAAACTTTAAAATGGGTCGGGTTTTCGGGTTTGAAAAGTAACGAATGTTACAGAACTTACAACTTTTAGAAATTTCGTCTCGAAATTAAAACAAAAATAAAATTTAAAAGAGAACAACTAATATACGCAGTTGTTAGAAGTTTTAAAAACTTTATATATGAAAATAAAATAACACCGATCTTTGAATGACCCGAAAGAACGCCACAAATAGGAAATATGACAAGGTCACTTATATATAGGATGTACCAGCGGCGTATCCACCATTCCCTTTTCGTATTGTATTTGTCCCATTCCCCAAAATCATTCCAAGTTCTGAGTTATTTCACACAACCATACTTGTTATATCTTCCATGCGAGGACTTTGATAATTACGTGTTGACCCATAATTACCTCTATCGTCGGATGGTCCATATAATTTGCCTATTGTGTGGTTTTTAAGACATAGACCTACATAAATAATAAAATTCTCGTACATAACGTTGAAAATCAAAAATAATGAATTTAAAGGGTAACAACATTACAAACACATTGATAGACCATTCAGGCCAAGGACAACGCGAAAAACAATAAGTCAAGTAAATAAAATCATCGTGTCTAAAGCAAGTAAACGATGTTGAAAACGAAATAAACGAGATAATGAAATTAAAGAATGAAATATTTAGAATTATAAACATCGTAACATGTAATTGAAATAATGGAGTCGAAATAACGTGACATGTAAACATAGCATTTAACCAACGAAATATGAATATGTGACTTGATAACGTATTGGGTTCGAGAATAGCTTAAATGAACGAAACTTGTAAGTATCAAAATGTCATGATGTTTAAAAAATGAAAATCTCCAATTGAACATCGACGTGACCAATGGCAACGTTGATGGATAAACAAGTATATCCTACTAATATATAAATTGATAATAACTTAAAATTAAATGAATAAATGAAATTTTTTAATATTAACATATTGAAATCGATTAAGTTTGTGAAAAGAAAATTTTCCAATAGTAACTTTGTGCTTATCAAGTATATATAATTAGGACTTTGAAATTAGAATAAAGTATTTGTCTTAGATTCATGAAATCAAGAACAATAAAATGGTTTAAACAAAACATTGAGTGGGACATAAGTACAACAATAAACAAACAATTTGTGTAAAAATATAACATAACATAAACTCGGCAAGTACATGGGACATAGTCCCGGTTCTAAGTAAACGAATTCGTTTGGAGAGAACCGGTCACTAATAGTAAAGTGTAGAAATAAAATGAAAATACGGTTTCTATTAAGTAACTATTAACACATACATGTTCATAGTCCCAATTTCCACTTAACGGTTAAGTTGACGGGAAATTGGTCATAGATCACATGATTTGAAATAACAAACGCAAATTGATTTAACAAAGCGAATAAGAATGATGTACACATTTACGTTTCATAGAATAAAAACGAATATGGGTCAAAATCAAAGAACAATCGAATTAAAATAAACTTTGTAATCAATCTTCTAAAGAAGTGGCTAAAAATCACTTTGGGTAAGTTCGAAACATACGTGAATGAGAAAATAAAGAAAAAAAAATGTAGCTTGCGACCTTTGTCTTCTCAAGCATCGTTTTGTTTGGGGTATGAAAGGTTGACGTGGAAGGTGGTGCCATGATTTCTTAGCCGAAACTCATTGGCGTTAATGAAGGGGAATGAGAAGAGAACTTTAATCTTACGAAAATTGGTTGTAAATCGATGTTTTTAAATCTATTGGTGAAATAAAATTTATTTAGACCAGAATAAAATAAAATTTAGCTATCACAAAGACTTGCAAATTTTATGAAACTTTCACATAAAAACAAATGTTTTCTTTTGGCCAGCGGGCTAGGAAAAAGATTGTCAGATAACCTAACTTGTTGAATGAAATGCAGCCTCAAAAGGGCCTAAGATTTGTTTGAAACAAAAATTTTACTTTAAATACGGTTTGAAATAATAATTACATTATTATTAGAGGTGACGATAATACGAGTAATAATAATATTACTATTCATAATAAAAAAAATATTATTGAATGAAAGAAATAGTTTTAAAAGGGCTCAAAACTTGTTTGAAGCAAATATTTTACTTTAAATATTATTATATAATAATAGTGACGATGATACTAGTAATAATAATATTACTAGTATCAAAAAAATATTTAACAACAATAATAATAACAATTCTAATAATAACCATACTGATAATTACCGAAATAATAATAATAATAATAATAATAATAATAATGACGTTGATGGTACTAATAACAATTGTAGTAGTAATATTAATAATGATGGTACTATTGATAACTTTAATAATAATAATAATAATAATAATAATAATAATAATAATAATGATAGAGGTAATAAATCATTTTTTTAAAGAAAACCCATTTGACTGAAAGTTAAAACAGCCAAGGATTTGGGTTTAAGCGCGAGTTGTTAGTAAAAGAGATAAAATATAGGAAAATATGCAAAAGAAAATATAGACGAGTTTGATGAGTTTTGTAAAGATCTAAGTATTGAAACCGGGAAATCGTGTAAGGCCGACAAAGGATGCGGGGTTAGGATATTGCATGGCGGAAACAAGTTAGGTCTTCCAAAGTATAGTGGGCGTGCTAGGGTCACCACAATGATAGTAGGCTTGAAGCATGAGGTCAAACATGTGATTGAGAAAAAATGGTTAGGTACAGGTCTTGCAGATGGGTGAGTGGCGTTGAGTTTGGGTGGGTTTTAGCAATAAGTGGAAATTGATTCTACCACAAATTGAAGTATATCAACGTTTCAGGGAAGTAAAGTGGTGGGATTTACACATACTGTCCAAAAAGTGTGTTTCAGCGCGAGGCTTTTTGATTGGGTTTGGTTTGAGTTTCCAAGGATGGTGTTGGGTTTGAAATTGAATTTACTATAGAGATAAAGGTGGGTGTGGTTAAACGTGGAGTGATCGGGATTGCGGAGGTCGTTTTACTTGATAACTTGGATTGTCATTTCAACGGTTGAATGCAACAACTAGGAAAACGAGAAGGCGTGATACGAAACGTGAATAATTTGCGTGACTTGAGGCGTAAGTATGGAAACGACTAATAGATACTTCAATGAAAGCAAGTAAAGAAAAGAATTCACATGAAACAATTTTGAAATCGAAATTGGAATTCCCATGAAACGTCCTGAGTTTTCACAATGTCAATAAACCAAAATCTCATAAATTATTTGAATAACCATATGAAAAAAATATATATATTAAACTTAACAATAAATAGTGAAATACAATTGAAAATCGAGTGTTTATGAACCATCATGACTTTTAAATTTCAATTATAAACATAAGAGTAAATGAGTATAACAATAAGGTAATTGAATTGGAATTCGACCATTTATGTATCACCATAACTCTTTGAATTTTTGATTCCAAAACATACTAGTAAAATAACAAAATAATCGTTTGAAATTCGGTTATTACTTGCAAACTTTTAAAAGTTTAAACCGTAAATAAGCGTATAAATAAAGAAAACGTGTCACAAAATTTTTAAACTTAACTATTCTCGTATAAAAATGCGTAATTAAATCGAACCGAAAGCTGGGTATTCGGGTACAGACTTCCAGTTAAAACACATTGTAAAACATAGAGGAGTGCAACCATATTCTTTTCACAAAGAGAACATGGTCGCGTTGGAAAACTTAAAGTTGTGATTCATATGGCGTTGAAAGTGGTATGCTTTGGCTTAATAGAGTTCATGCTCTTTCCTAACTCTCCAGGTAAGCAACCGGGTCCCGTGTCTGATTGAGATTTATACGCATTGCTTATCCCTAGGTTTCAATAACCTTGGTGTCAAGAGTTTCGGAAAACAGGCACGTCCCCCTTACAGTTACTACATACCCGCCATAACGAACCATCTTTAAGAGGAAGAAATATCGGGCAACCAAAAATAGAAAATATGATTATTGAAATTGAAAATCTTTGCGTTAGGCATAAGCCTTGGACTTATGTGTGCTTGTGTAATTGGTGTAATTGAATCATCAGTATAATAGTATCAACTAAGTGCTTTGAACAATCACATAAGGCCCACATAATTTCTAATTATGCAAACTAAGCAATTAAGCAAATAAAGTATAACTAACTAGAACACTACGTCTAATGTCCTATCTTATAGTCACGGCTCTGATACCAATTTGTAACACCCCGGCTAAAGTGGAAACGCCTGAGTGTGACGTACAGATTGCTCAAAACACATGTGACACTATTAAGTGACAATATTATCATTAATTAATTTAAACATCAAGTACACAAGTTTGTAACATGAAATACATGAAAATAATATAAGAACAATTTAACAATTTGTCCATTTATTGAAATACCCTAAGTTCTAATGTCTTCTTCTTGTTTCAACTTCGAATAAATGTACCTGTAGCATATATATAAAATAATGTCAACTAAATGAATAGTTGGTGAGTTCACACAAGTTTTGATAATAAGTACATAAAAATCTACAATTAAATGAACAAGTGTGAATGAGCAAGTAAGGTCTTTTCCAACTGGGATTGTGCACCAGCGTACTCAGATAAGCGCAAGTAAGGTCCTTTCCAGTTGGGATTGTGCACCAACGTACTCGGATAATGAGGCCCTTTTCCACCCATAACAACAAATGTATTGAGCGCAAAAGGGGGCGTATGTTCATACTATATTGAAGTAATCCATGTGCAAGTAATTTTGAGCAAGTAACAAGTAAACACACAAGTCCATGTAGCGAATTGTAGTTTGTAAATAATGAATAAACGAAATTGAAATTTGGATAGGATATATATGCTACCCCCAAAAGTGATAAAAGAGTAAAGGGGGGGGGGTGAGAAACTCACCTGGAAGTTGAAGACAAACTTGAAATAAAGCCAAAAGCGTGTAAATGAAACCAAGCAATTGAACTAGAACTGAATATACAAAATAAAATATTATTAACTAACAATAAAAGTAAATAAATCGGGTTGTCGGGAATTATAAATGTTTGATGTATATTTTATCATTTTTATGGAGTTTTGATAATATAATATCTTTGTTAAGCTTTTAACGAAAACTTACGGAAACGAAAGTCGGGTTTATAGATGAAAATGATAAATATGATTTATAATAAATTTAACTCAACTTAAAATAATTTGTATATGATTTATATAATTTTTATAGATTTTATTTGTTTTGTTATATAATAGAAAAATGTTTTTTTAGAAAGAAATTAAAAACAAAACAGTCTGACCCGGGTCCTTCTGCCCACACACCGATGTAATAACCACTAGACCAGAATGTTTATTTGTAGATAAATCAGAAACAAAAATACATAAAACATGTTACTAGTTCATCTTCTTCATTAACCCTAGAATTTCAAATCTGTAAATCCGTTCCATGATTGCTTAAATAAGTTTAGGGGTTTTGTTAATTGGATAAAAACGAATCAAAACCATATCATCATTACCTCTGACGGTGACGGAAAGGCTGTGAACGGTGAAGTGGCCGGAACGAATTTTGACGAACGATTATGAAATTTAAAGTGTGTGTTAAGTTAAAAAGATGATTTTCGCAGCTTTAGGTGTTAGGTTAGGCTCTATTTATATTATCAATTGAAGCTATTAGCGTTTATTTCGAGTTATTACAACTTTTATTAAGGCCGACGGTTGAGCGACTAAATGGTGTTTAATAGGTTGTTAATGCCGGTATAAAATACGTATTATTGATTAGAGTTAATGGAGAAATCGTTTAGAATATTTTACTGGATCAAACGGATGAGTAAAGGCGATTTTTGGTTTACTCCGGCGCCGATTCCGGCCGCCGGAGGTCTTGTCGGAAAAAAGCAAGAAGAAGATGGACGGGCTGCTGCATGTTTCTTTTATTATCATTATTTTTTTTAAATGAACTTTCACCTTTAGTCCCTAGACTTTCTTTTTATATTAAAAACATATTAAAACTTTAATTACCATTTGAACCTTATACTTTTAGATGTCATATAAGTGTAATAAAATGTTTTGATTTATTTTTATATTATACCCGGCCAGTTTGTTACTCATTTAAATGTTGACATTAGATTCCGAAGTTTTGTTATTTAATTGAAACGAAAAGAAGACGCTTGAACTATAACTTAAATTATCGTGAATATTATGTAGATAATAAACAAAGACACAAATACATCGAGATATCAAAGCATGTCGATTAACGAACATAATAGAAACACACAAGATGAAACTTGAAATATATATTTATATTAATACATATAAAACGATACTTTAAAATGGGTCGGGTTTTCGGGTTTGAAAGTAACGAATGTTACACAAGTATTGAAGTTAGATGATACCTTAGGTTGCTATGATGAATGAAGAACACAAGTATTATAAGTTATTTATGATTTGAATATTTATTTGTAACGGTATTTCTTTTGAGACAATGTTTGTGCTTTTGAAATTTGATATATGAATGAATAATTTAGATATTGACTCGTGTATTTTGCTTAGTGTCTTCTGAGCTATGATACAATCAATATCGCACCCCGGCATGTTCCGCCGTAGGTTAGGGTGTGAGAGGGAGAGATTCCATGCTTTATGTCTTATTAAAAGTAGATATTTGAAATTTGAATTTGGGAAATTTGAGATTTTCCCCTAAAAGACTACTCATGGTTCAGAATGGAAGAAAAGAAGATGGGAAGCCTACGCCTGATTGTTTTGGCTTATTCAATGAATCAATATGCTTAGGCTTATGTGCTTTAACAAATTATAACATATGCTTAAATTATTGTACAACTCTTAAAATTTCAACATCCTTATTTTCTCTCTCTTATATTTATTACTCTAATAAAAGAATACTACTATGCGCCACTTGTCACTATCTCAACCATCCTCACATTTTTAAATCCATTTTGTTATTTGGATCCCTTGTGGGTCATTACTCAACCCAAAATAGCCTTATTCTTATTTATATATAAAGCAAGTGTGTTAATGTTTATTTATTTCTTTTATTTTTTTATATTTTAATGTCATGTTTATCCTTAAGTAATAAAATGAAGTAATTTAGCTATAGAAAAAGAGCATGCCAAATGGGATTGAAGTGGTCGGAACATTGCTTTATTATTATTTTTTTAGTATTTTCAGGTATATAAAATAAAAGTCAATTAAAATACTTTCTTTTTTAAAAATTTTCATTATATACATTGACTACAATATCATAAATTTTTTATCGATATACTAACAATTTAAATTTATTCTTTTGGTTTGTTTTGGAAGGCTAAAATCATGTTCTTCTTTTCTTGGCTATCATATATATATATATATATATATATATATATATATAACTAGCTTTTATTCCCTGTAATACGGGATTGTTTTATATTATTCAATTCTAATATTAATATATTTTTTTGGATTTTAATTTATTTATTGTAAAGAAGTTATTAATATACTTAGGATTTGATGATGAAAGGTTTTCACAAATAGTTGAGATGTTATAACCCCGTTTAAAAATTCTATATGGGTTCGGTGAGACCTATGACCCGGTTTTTTTTACTATAAAATTGTTTCTTTATTATAAATAGTATCTTTAAAAAAACCGGATACTAATTTTTAATATATCCCTATTTTATAGGGTTTTCATATAAAATATTTGATAAGATTAATTTTTAATATAATGAGATGTTATAACCCGTTTAAAAGGCTATCTGGGTTTGGTGAGACCCATCCCCATGAATTCAGTTTAAATGCATGATAAACCTTCATTTACAAATAAAGCAATATGGTGGTTTGAGAGAATATAAGAAGATTTCGTTTATATATATATTTATGATTAAGATTTAATACATAATCTTGTTTTATTATATATGGTTGGCTTGCACTTGAAAGAACCCGTTTTTTCACACGGACATCTAAATCGCTTTGTCAAGATTTACCGGCAGGCATTGACTAATTTTGATTATTTATAAACTAGGTATACTGACCAACACAACCGCAAACGTATTGTACAAGTATTTTTTTCTTATTAGTAAATATTTGCATAAGGTTTCTTTAGTAATTCCTGTAATTTTAATATAAATTGTAATTTTGTTAACAATATATGATAATTGTATTGTCGATTGTAAATTGATTGATGTTCAAATTTTAAAATGTTCATTAATTCCCCGTGTAATACACGGGGCTCAAACTAGTACATTATAGATAATTAAAGATAGATGATAAATCATGCGAGAAGTGATATTACAAAGAGAATTGCGAGAAATTAATCTGAACCATTGATTGTGTTTAATCAATGGTCTACAATGTAAATAGTATTATTGTAATTAAAAACACATATTTATAACATGTTCTTAATTAAAAAGGATTGACATGTCTTTTATGGTATAGGCCTCATTAAACCAGACATCAATGTATTCAACGGTTATATTTTCTTATGCATAATCAATGCTCATAAGATTATTAATACTATTGAACTTTCCTCATTAAAATTTTGCAAATAAATTATAATTTTTTTTTGGAATTTATGGTTGTGTAAGTTCTTTAATTTTAGAGTATTTATATATAAAGCACATAATATTTCAACATTATGCAATATATTATGGATTTTTTCATATAGTACATACGTAGAAAAATTAGAAACATTAAGTTATGTGTAGGGATTTGTGAAAGTGTAGTAATCTATTGAATTCAAATTTGTATATGTGTGGGGGGGGGGGGGATCAATGTTTGTATAGTAGTGTATTGTGTGGGTTCATATAGTTTATTATGTAAGGATTATTTTTTATGATGTAGTTTCACATATACAGATGGTTCACGAAGGTGTATGTGAAAATTTTACAAGTGTAGGTTATTAATCGTTATTTATTATATTTAGTTTAATGTAATAAAAAATTTTAATTTCGTACTGTGTATGTGGTATTTCGAATTGTGTATGCGTATTTTTTTCGTGTGTAGGCTTGTTTATGTACTATATAGGTTCATATATGTATTGTGTTGGTGGCGCATTTTGAATTGTGTATGTGTAATTTTTATATTGTGTAGGTTAATTTATGTACTATGTAGGTTCATAACCTTGTATGTGACATTTTGAATTACGTATGTGTAACATTATCACGCATAGGTTCATTTATGTAATGTATAGGTTCATATACGTACTGTGTAGGTGATATTTCGAATTGTGTGCGTGTAATTTTTATCGTGTATAGATTCATTCATGTATTTGTAGCTGGTATTTAAAATTGTTAATGTATAAGTTATACAAAAAATAGTGAAATTAAATATAAAATAAAAGATGTAGATTTATATAATAATAATAATAATAACAACAACAACAACAATAATTAGCCATAGTTTAGAAAAATTAGATTCAAATGGTGATTAAATTTTAAATGAAATAAAAAATAATAATAATAGTTTGTAAGAGCATGTTTGGGATTGAGTTTGAAAAATGCTTATTAGCTTATTGATGTTTACAAAAAGCCAAAAAGTTTAAGTGTGTTTGGCAATCACAAAAAACTTTCTTATTTTAGCTTTTTGAAAGAGTTAAAAATCAGTTTTCCAAAAGCCTCAAATCCTCGCTTTTCAAAATGGATTTTTGAAAAAGCACATAAGCCAATAAGCGTTTTTCAAACTCAATCTCATACATGCCCTAACTTAACATTTTCTAGTAACTTATCATTAATTATTAATCATTAATGAGCATGAGTTACAAAACATAACACTTTATATTTCACTAATATACCCTTGTATATAGATAATCAGAAAATAAAAAGAAACACTTCTGAAATGAACCTAATCACACACACACACACACACACACACACACACACACACACACACACACATATATATATACGCATGTGTGTGTGTGTGTGTGTGAGTGAGTTCATTAGAGAACTCCAAAAATAGGGGAACTAGGAACACCCTTCTCAACCCTTAATTATTTCCTCACATCATTATAGTATACCCTCAATCACATATATCACATCAATTTTGTAAAGGAAAAAAAAACACCCAAAAATTAATTAAAAAATGATAAAACAAAAAAACGATAAAATAAACAAAGTAAAAAAAACCAAAATGGTTACCTAGCATATCCGTTCCAATATATATATATATATATATATATATATATATATATATATATATATATATATATATATATATATATTGCTTTAGTTTTTGGGCTTAATTTAGCTTTTCAGGGGAGGGGGGGTTAGTTTTCTAGGTTGGGGGTTAGGTTTTTTTAAGAAGGGGGGGGGGGTGCTTTTTTTGTACACATGATAGTGGAAAGACAATAGGAAACGGAAAATACAAAAATATATTATAACCACCACATTGACACCTGCATTGTCTTGTAAATGCGTAAAACACATAACTTGTTATTGTTCACGAACAATAAATTCGGAGAGATAACCACAGGTTGGTTTTTAATTTATATATATAATTGATGAATTTACATTAAAAGTATGACGAAACGTGTTGTTTTAGAGAGATTTTTTGTTTTACGTGTAAAATGTTAATAAAAAGTGTTATTTTACATTTAAAATATTAATTTTTACATGTAAAATCTTAAACAACTTTTGTTTTATATGTAAAATGTCTATGAGATTTATTGTTTTAAGCGTAAAATGTTAATGAAAAGTGTTACCCCCTCCCCCCTCTCAGGCCAAAAATAACCTACCCCCCCCCCACCTAAAAGCTAACTAGACCCATTTATTAAATTTTTTTATTGGAACGGGAGATGCTAGATAAACATTTTATTTTTTTTACTTTTTTTAATTTTTTCATTTATTTTAAATATTTTTAATTATTTTATGATATTTAGGGGTTTTTTCCTTACAAAATTGATGTGATGTAGGTTATTGAGGATGTACCATAAAGATGTGGGAAAATGATCAAGGGTTTGGAAGGGTGCTCCCCAATTTTCCGTTTTTTGGAGTTCCCTTTTAAACCTAACTCTACGGCGGAGTTATACTAAAAAAGTAATGTGTGTCTAGTAAGTGTATGAAGAGATATGGTGCACTGGATCTAATGATACAATGGTGGTGATTCATTATTGTGTTTTTTCTCTGTGTGTATTATTTTTGTACTTGTTTTATAACACTTCTAGGGCAATATCGTCTATCTTGCTATATTACATATAGAAACTATTAATATGTAACTAATAATTGTGATTTTTTAGGATAAATAAAATGTAAAATTCCAAAAATACATTTCTTTCTACAGATTCGTTGTGTTTAGTTTATGCACACATTCCAAAGAAAATCTATTTTTGTTGATTCATTCATACCAAGTCAGTGTCTTATATTTCTAAAAAACACACTTGCAGAAACATACCAATAATGACCACCAATATATTGTTAACATCAATAGTTAAACACACTCTAATTTGAAGAATCTTTACTATATTAATCTTTAAATAAAAAAGACATTCTCGTCTCCCACTTAATTAAATTACATCTACAAGTTGAATTCTATCTCAATTTGGGAGAACACTTACTCACCGATTACTTGGACTAAAAATCAAACTGTTGGACCTGTACCCATTTCTTCGACCATCTTGAAATTTACACTATTACATGCAAATCTTCAACCATTGTTCTTTTGGGGAAACACCAAATGAAAAACACTACAAATCCCACTTCCAAACACCCAGTGCCAAAATCTTCACCCAATCAGTTAATCACGACTTCATTTGACCAAACCAAACCCCTAAACGTTGTCGATTTCATGACCCATGGAAACACAGATCTAACTCACAATCGATCATTCTTTTTATTGATTCAAAGACACGGAGGGAGGATACATAGTGAGTGTTGATTTGAGCTTTGTTGGTCGGAAATGTAGGGTTTGAGGTGGGCTTAGATTTTTTCAGCCATTGAAGGTTTTTGTGTTGGGGTGGTTGATATGGGTGTTTGTGGGAAAATGTTAAGATGAGACCTTGTAACTAGAAAGATGATCAAGATTTAATAGATTACGGTGTTTATAAATTTATAGAGAGAAGATAATTATAATAAATTTTAAATTATTTTCAAAACTAATAAAAAAATATATATGTACAATCTTACCCTTATGAGTTAATCTTAATCTAAGGGCTAAGATCTTTTCCTACACTTCTTACGAATATAAGACTTTTTATTATAACCTTACTCCCTAACAATATATATATATATATATATATATATATATATATATATATATATATAAACTAAAAATGTTTAAATATATCAAATATTTGAAATTGCAAATATTTAAAATACTTATTCAACTCTTGGTAAATCTTTCATCCAATCCATGTATTGATCAACCAACCTCACCATATAGGCAAGTCAAAGTCAAAGAAGGTAAGGGTTGAAGTTTTTGTTGAAGATCATAAAGTATATTTATCTAAATCGGTGAACTACTTGGGTTGTGTTGTATGATGTAACATCCTAAATCAATAAATAATAATAAAGGATTATTATTTAAGTAATAATAATTGATGATGAGCTTAATGGACATGAGCTTAGTTAAAAGAAATATGGATTTAATAAATAAATGGGCTTAAGGCTCCATGGGCCTAGGGTACATAAACCCTTAAAACCCTACAACTTCTTCATTTCCATCCATTCTTCACCATAGCCAACACACTAAAAAACACACACTTAGGCCAAACGCTCTCTGCATCGCTCAATATTCCAAACCGAGATCAACCCAAGGTAGAATATCATTTATCTCAGCTGACCCAACATCATAGAACCCGACACTTCAGCCCTGGGGGTCGTTTGAGCCGTTTGAATCTAGATTTAGATCGGATCGGGTGATTAAACGAGCTTAAGGGTCATCTTACCATGGATATAGATCAACAGACGCTACCTGGGTCAAATATGATCAAATTCCGGCCAAACGTGACGGCTAATGGCGGTTGACGGTGCCGGAAATGCGGAAAAACCCTAAAAACGCGTTAAAAATAACTAGATGTGCAGTATCTAGCATATATGTATATGCGGTGTATATTGTGGAACATGTACGACTCATATGTTGGACAACATATGCGGAGCATGTGTAAACTTATACGTTAGAGGAATTATACGGTGGAAATGACTTATCTGCTGGAAGCTTATAGGCTAGAAACATATACGGGGCATAAGCCAAATTTTGGATAAAAGAAGCATATGTGGCGTATAAGTACATAAACGGTGAATATGAACTTATGTAGTGTATAAATTAAGAATAAAGGATTAATTAGAAAGACATATTAATGAAAATAAGTCATGGGCTTTGCCCCTTGGACCCTGCTAGGGTTGCCGCCCTTAGAACCCCGCTTCCAGGGGCGCTGCCCCCGGACCCCTGTTAGTGTAAGGTCCCGGTGCCCTACTTTAGCGTTGGATTTACTCATAAACATAGTTCTAAATATCAGAGTTAATTAAAAATTTTCGTGGAATATAAAACTTCAATCATATATTACATATCATTCAAATCCTTCCATAATAAACAAACTTTTGTTTTTAAACATAATATAAAAAGTCATATTAAAACATCACAACATTCTTATAAAGACGCCAACATCTTTAGTCCAATGTCATGTGTCTTCAATCAAGCGAGCTTCCTTAGCCTATTTACCTGCGTGCATATTAAATGTATGTTACATGAGTTCTAGTTAATCAGGCAACATACAATCATACAATTACTTACATATACGCATCCGAAGATACATATTATGTACTTTCCCTGCTACCTTTCTTTCGTACATCCATACATAACTTCACACTTTCATACTTTCATACTACATGCATAACTGTCTTTACCATCTCATATATTAGCAGGGTCTGGTCCCTTCTATCTCAGATATTATTATGGTCTGGTCTCTTCTGTCTCATATATTATATGGGTCTGGTCCCTTCCGACTTAGATATTATTAGGGTCTGGTACCTTCTATCTTGGATATTATCAAGGTCTGCTCCCTTTTTTCCTTACAACCATACATACCTTTCTTTACATATACATTTTACTATATACTTTCATACATACTCTTAACCTCATACATCAGTCATACACATTCACTTATCATACACTTACCATTTAAGGTAAGTGTATTAACTATTCACATTTATGCACATAGCCCCGAAAACATAAAAAGGAAATGGGGCTAGAAACTCACATGTGTCATGTTCTTCCTTAAGTTATGTAAGGCCTCGTTACCGGTAGCCCTACTTTGGTGTTGGATTTACTCATAAACACATTTCTACAAATTAGAGTTAATTAAAACTTTTCGCGGAATATAAAACTTCAACCATAACATCTTACATAACCTCCAAATCTTGTCTTATAAAACATTCATAGTCATTTAAAACAAAACATAGTCTTTAAAACATCACAGCATTTCATCGAGATGTCAATATCTTCGATTCCATGCCATGTGTCTTCAATCACGCGAGTTGCCTTAACCTATTTGCCTGCGTGCATACTAAAAGTCAGATACGCTGAGTGAGTTCTAGTTAATCACATAACTTACTTTACATACACATGTACGTGCCCGAAGGTACGCATTACATACTTAACCTATCCATCAATCTTTCAAACACATACATAACTAACCTTACGTTATAAAGAGCATTCGCCCTACATACCTCGGATATTAGTAGAGTCCGGTACCTTCCATCCTCGGATATTATTAGGGTCCGGTCACCCTTCATCCTCGGATATTATTAGGGTCCGGTCACCCTTCATCCTCGGATATTATTAGGGTCCGGTACCCTCCATCCTCGGATATTATTATGGTCCGGTACCCTTTCTTCCATACCTCCTTAACATACTTTCTATATACAAAATCGTAAGTTTCGCACATACATACATCATTCATTCTTCATCTTACAACATACATATAACATCAACCATTTCCTGGCAGTACATGCAATTCTGAAGATCGTTCATGTACCGACAAGAAATCATTAATACATTTCACATAATACATATATGGCATACACTTATCACTTAGGATAAGTGTATTAACTAATCACATCGAGTATGCACACAGCCCCGAAAACATAACAAGGAATGGGGCTAGAAACTCACCTAAAGTCGGTTACGTTCACCGTTAATAGTTATTCCTTTCTTCAGTTGGGCACGGCTAACTGTATAATAATTACATACATCAATTAACTATCACTATTCATATTGCATTTCTAGTCTAATTATAACCCTCAATGGACGGGGGTCCGGGGGCTGCGCCCCTGGAAGTGGGGTCTAGTGGCGGCAGCCCCTAGCAGGGTCCAAGGGGTAGAGCCCTTGGCTGGGGTCGAGCTGAATCATTATAAATTTGCTAACTTAAAAAGTCGGAGGGCTTCTTTGTAATTAAATCATCCTTTTCTAAGTTCAGGGACCATTCTGTCCATTTGTTAAACTTCTAATTCGTTATATTAACTAATTGGCTTATCTTAGCGAACTGGTCCATGTAGCGAATTGAACCCTTTAACGAACTGGTTATTAAGCGAATTGGACCTTATAACGAACTGGTCCTTGAAGAATCAGTTCATGTAGCGAATCAGTCCATGTAATGAACTGGATCTTCCAATTCGTCATCTCTTTTAACGAATGACTATAACGAATCAAGGGTGAGTCGTTATCTTTTCCCATAACGAATTGAACACGAACTGAAGCTAGTTCGCTATGCTTTCTTTAACGAATTTCTTGGCGAATCACACCTAATTTGTTAACGAATTAGGGTTAGGGTTTGTCAGAGAATGTCAGGAACATTCCCTGACATCCTTAAATACATACACCGCCTTTCCGGCGCCGTCTGGTGCCGGAAAACCGGGCGGTTGCCGGAAAAACATGGTTTACCCCATTTTACACCGTTTTTCATCGTTTTTCATCTCGTTCGATACAGATCTGAGCTAGGGTGACCCCTAAGCTCATCATAGGTTCGGTTTATACCCGATTCCACCCGGATCTCGTGACTTAAACGGTTTAACGGTGTCGGCTCGTCGTTTCGTGACTATATCTAAACGGTTTAAGCTCATACAATATTAAACTATCATTACCTCGGGTCGGTGCTCGGTTTCCTTCTTGGTTTCGGTTTAGATAGGGAGAGGACTAGAGAGAGAGCTTAAGTGTGTGTTTTGGTGGTGTATGGAATATGTGTAAAATGAGGTATGAAGTGGTGATTATGGTTTATATATTTATGGATCATGGGCTTAAGCCCATGGTCTTTTCCTTCTTTCCTTCACAACCCAAGTCCATAACCCATATCCATTTAGCCAACACTAGCCCAACTCATATTCTATTTATCTAAACCGATAACGACCCACTATAAAATAGACGAAATTTATTTCATTATTATAACCAAAAGTAGGATGTTACAAGTTAACGATAACACCCTTCCTTAGTTGTGCACGACTAACTGTGTAATAATTTTAAGTGTTAATTACTAACTCTAACTTTATCAAACTTCTATATTAGTGTAACCCCTAGCTACGGGGGTCTAGGGGCAATAGCCCCTAGCAGGGTTTTAGGACAGAGCCCCTGGTTGGGGTCGAGCTGCCAGGTCAGCTTGAAATTTTTTTATTTTGATTAACTGCTCTTTACTAAAATGTTCATCAGAAAAACTGAAGTTTTAACAAATCTAATCGAATCACAGTTCTAATCAAGTAGCAATTTCTAATCGAATGGAGATTCTAATCGAATGGAAATTATAATCGAATGGCATATTCTAATCGAATGGAAATTCTAATCCAATGACAAATTCTAATCGAATGACCATTTGATTCGATTACATTTTCTATTCAATTCAATTACTTTGTCTATTCGATTCGATTACTTTTTCATTTGATTCGATTACTTTATCAACTCGATTCGATTACGTTTTCTATTCGATTTGATTACTTAACAACTCGATTCGATTACTTTTTCTATTCGATTCGATTACTTGAAAACTCAATTCGATTACTTTTTATATGGAATCAGGTTTCTTAAGGAACCGATTCATACATGGTTTCTTAAGAAACCGATTCATACTCGTTTTTCCCGTTTAAATGATAAAATGGGTTATAAGCTATAACGATTTCCTTTTCGTCCTTTAACTTGGCCAAACGTCAAACGTATTACCCGTTTCATTCCAACATCTCGTTTACGTTCAAGTTTATATTTTTCTTGTATAAAAATGCCAGATTTACCTTCGTATCAAATCTTAGGGCAAACCAACCTTAAAAACGTAACATTTAATCTTAAACGTACCTTTTTGGTTGGGTTTTGCTACAGCTTGGATTCCACACGTGAATCTGGACGTTTAATGTTGCTGCTTAATGATGTTGAACACGAAACTCAACCATTCTTCAACTCGGATCTAGGTCCGAAATTATGAGAGTGTTTGCCTGTGTTTTTGAGTGTGTATGGAGGCTAGAAGATAAAAATGAGGGTTTTAGGGGTTTACGGAGGTTTAAGGGAGTTTATAGAACCTTAAGCCCATGGACCTAAGGCCCATCACCATCTCTTTTTCCATATTTTATTGACCAAGCCCACACTCTCTTATTTTATTTAACTTAACTAAGTATTTACACACCCTTAAGTAAACTAAATTTCTTTTATTTATTATTATCAAAAGTAGGATGTTACAGTTAGCTAGGGGTTTCACTAACCTAGACGTATGCTATAGTAGATGTAGTTAATTGATACATATAATTATTACACAACTAGCCGTGCACAGCTAAGGAGGGGTATTACCATTAACTCCGAAAGGAACAGGAAACAAGTGAGTTTCTAGCCCCTTTTATTATGTTTTCGACAATGTGTACATACTCCTATGTGTTTCTTAATACACTTACCTTAAGTGGTAAGTGTATGTCGTATTTATGATTAAATGTATGTGAATGATATCGGAAAGACAACTGTATGTGTGTGTATACTTGTATGAATGTATAGTTTATGGTGGTATGGCAAAGTATGACGGGTTGCAGACCCTAATAATATATGCGATGGTTAAAGGTTTGCAGACCCTAATAGTTTACGCGAATGTTAAAGGGGTGCAGACCCTAATAATATCTGCGAATGTTACAGTGTTGCAGACCCTTATAATATCTGTGAATGTTATATGGAAAAATGCTCTTTAAAACATATAGATAATTATGTATGTAATGCGCAGGTTATAAGAATGAAAGTATGAAAGAAGAATGAATGTATGTATGCATGTATGTAAGAAAGGTAAGAAGGTTAAGTATGTAATATGCATCCTCAGATACGTATATATGTAAATATGTGAATGTAATGTATGTTGCCTGATTAAACAGAACTCATTCAGCGTAGCCGACTTTAGGTATATACGCAAGCAAATAGAATGAGACAGCTGCTTGTGAAGCACATATGGTTGAAGAATAAATAAGCTGGCATATGAATATTTGAAGTCATTATGTTTTATGATGTTTGAACTTAAAAGACATGTTTGAAATGTTTGTTTAAATTTATGTAACGAATGGTTGATGTTTTTATCTATTCTGGGAAAAGTTTCAATCCACTGTGATATTTAGAACTGTGTTTATGAGTAAATCCAATGTCAATATAGGGTACTGGTACTGGGGCCTTACATATGAAGAAGTGGGAAGTGATTGGGACATGTTCTCACATGTGTTTTTCAACATAAGAAGATAAAAATTAAAGACAATGACCACACACAACGTTTATATTGGTAAACCCAATGTCAAGTGTACTGGGTGTCCATGGTCGCTGAAAACGAATGTCAGCGACCGTCGGGCCACCTGTCTCTTAGCATCGTCTCTCCATACTTGTATATAAATAGTGAGTAATTCCATTCACACTTCAAGGCTAGTCTATTCCATCATCCAAGTATAATCAACATTTACATTCACCCCTTTTCTCTACAACGTTTACATTCACACTTCAAGGCTAGTATATTCCACCATCCAAGTATATTCAACCTTTAGTCATATATAGAGGAGATTAAAAGCATAAAGCAAAAAAAGAGATTTTATAAGCTATCATCCAACCATCTAACCTGTAATTTAATGATAATTGATGATGTCCATTAAGCTCATCATCAATTATTATTACTTAAATAATAATCCTTTTTTATAAGCTATCATCCAACCATCTAACTTGCAAAAAAAGAGCTTTTACAAATGAGGATTCATTATTAGTTGATTAAATGATAGGGAACCACACTATCTTTAAAATAATGTTGTTTTGTATTAGGTTAAGAACTATATCTTGATATAGAGTTAATTGGCGTTAGGAGAACAATCACTATCTTGATATAGTGAGATTGTAAAGCTAAGTACATGGTGTGCTTGGTGAAGAAGATGATTACTTCCTTTGAAGAGTGAAACGTTTGTATTTTTGATCCCTACCATTTTAAGGAGACAACTGTGTCACCCCCCAACCTAAGGCAAAAATGTCGAGGCGTGAGCTGATTGTTAATAACTCTCAAGGTACTACAATCATACAATAATTTAAAGGTGAAATATCTATTAATATATGTATTAAAATGTGGATTCAAGTTCCCTCACAAAGTTACTATTCCTTTTACTATTCTTTTTTTAATATTTTATTAATTAATATAACCAATAATTCACTAATCATATTTCCATAAACATAAATAATAGTTATTACTTCTTTAATTATATTTTTTTTTCTAACTAATTAAAATATTTAACCAACTATATTTTTAAACATTAAACGTGGGCAAGTATCGGCTTTACCCATATTTTATTTGTAGGTTAAACGATTTTCTTAAACATTGTTTTCATATTTTTTATAGTTCGTCTTTACAACGACAGAAAAAATTTTCATGAATTAAAAAAATCTCATCGTCGCATGATTTTATATTCGTGTTTCAACGTTATACCTAGATCGCCTTTAAAATACATTTTTGGATTACTAATTTATGTTTACGAATTTGTATTGGTACCGCTGATACGAACCGAATTTGTGTTTTTCGCAACAGTAACATGCCGATCTTTTTGGTTTCAAATATGATAATTTGTTGTATTTTGGCATTGACGGGTTTATTTCTTTTGTTTAGTCTCTATGTCGTAACTTGATAAAGGGTGACTTCCCATCGACTTGCAACGAGTTTATGATTTAACGTTTTTTACTTATGTATTTTGTTCGATTTAACGGTCCCGTCGCGAAGCGCGGGGTCCTAAATACTAGTTTAATTTAATTAAATATCCAAATATATTCAAATAAAAAGTACAACTCATTCAAACAGTGAATACAAATCTAACTCTTGATTAAAATTCTTCTAACTTAAGTCTTCACTAAGTCTTCACCAAATCTTACAACTAGTTCAAACAATAACCTACATATGCTTATAATATAAAAAGGTTATTCAACAACACATGTTGAGTGAGAAAAACACACCAGTTTTAGTCACTACAATAATAATAATATATAATAAATAAAGAAAAATGCAAACTGTTCTTGTGAGATAAACAATTTGACCATAACATATAAACAAATCACACAAATATAAAGATAGTGCTAAACCGTTGTCATGCGTCTGGCATTGGTTACCAAAGATGAGTTGTCGGTAAGCTCGATGCCAGATGAAATAGGCGATGGCTACTACGACGGTCGTATGATCATACTATAATGAGAATATGTTGGACCTCTCCGAAATGTATTCACACAAAGCAAGTAAGCAAATATAAAGTTAGGCATAAACTGATATACACAAGGATTAAACAGCTACAGTTTTAAATACTAGATAATAAATAAATACTGTAAATACGCATATGTCCCCAAAAGGATTTAAAATAGTAAAAAGGGGAGTGATTACTCACCTTAGCAATTAAGAGGAATAAATGCGACAAGAATAGTAATTGATAAACGTCACGCTCGACGAGGTATATCAACGAACGAATTCCTAAGTAATAATAACTACGGAAATTAAAATATTAATTCAACAACGAAACTAAAACTAGATAGAGGTTTGGTATTTTGATGATCGGGTATAATCTTACAAAAGCCATTTATTACTTTAATTTAAAGAGTATATTTTAATTAATAAAATACTTAAATAAATACTTACAAATTTTGAAATATTATATAAAGAGAACTGCTTTAAAGGTTTATTTTAAACTAAAAATACGTTTAATATCTATACTATATATAATACATCAAACAAGGGCAAATTAAGACACAATTTTTAAGTAATTTACAACACTTAAAGCATGAGGTGCATGTGTTAGTAAGGGTAAACTTGTCTTTTAAACACAATTCATTCAACTTACAAGTTTGGTCCCTCATCTTTAACCATATTATGTTTTTAATTTAACTTGTAAACTAACTTCCCACCCATGATTTGTAAATGACTATAGCCTTTTCATACGTTAATATTTTAATAAACAAATTGCACCATAAAAACGAGCATTTTATTATCTTTAATTTGGATATGATATTGTATTAATTTTTTTCATTTTAAATAAATTAATATGTTACGTAGGGGTGTTTAGTGTCGGTTTTGATGATTATTAAGTTAAACTTGTGTGTCCAACCGTTAATACAGATTTTGTCGTCCAAAACCAAACTCAACCATTGAAAGTTGAAACTGAATCGTTACTAACGGCCTGATTTTTAGTTTGGTTTCACGGTTTAAACTTTAATAATAAATTTAGTTTAAAATAATTAATAATTTAAATGTACCATCAATTTTAATTAAAAACCAACATAATATGATACCTAAGATGATCTAAAATAAAAAATGATAATTTTAGCCACATAAATGGTAAATATTAATGGAAGATCTAGGATGTGAAATAATAACAACAAAGATTACAAAAGAAATCATATTTCAATTAGGTTAATTTACAGTTTTTATTGTATCATATGACCAGTTGCCGATATAAACCGCGAACCAACCGTTCACTACGTTTTGAAAATTTTGAAACCGACCATCAAGCCGAAGTAAAAAAGAAAAAGAAAAAAGAAGTCAAACCATTGACCGATTTAAACGATTTCAAGGTTTTAACCGAATCATAAACATTTATATTTGTACGTGATTAACATGTTCAAACACCCACTGCATCGCGCGGGCACCCGTCTAGTATATTTATTATAAATAAAGATTCCCTTTATATTAATATGGTAAATAATAGATAAATAATAATATTTATATATAAGAGTATTATCCTTTATAAAATACTCGTGACTATATCTTAACATGTTAATTTAACGAGATTATATTATGCATTTTGAATAAAAGCTTTGTTGATACCTATATTATAAAAACTTTAATAATTTTAACTAATATTGTTAGTACACGGTTTTGCGTCTAGAGTCTTTGTATTTATCGTTAATGTTTATTTATCAATTAATGTAATATTTAATGTTTATATTTATCTAATTCGTTAAAGTTATGTCTAGTTCGCTAGGAATGTTAGCGAACTAAGACTAGTTCGTTAAGGTTAAGTCTAGTTCGCTAGGGATGTTAGCGAACTAAGACATTATAATGTATTCCCTCCTGATTCGTTAGGGGATGTTAACAAATCAGGGGGTGGTTCGTTAAGTTAAGTTATGTAACGAAGGGGAAGCTGGTTCGCTAGGGGATGTTAGCGAACCAGATCGCCTTCTATATATAGTGAACTACTATTCACTATAATGTAAGCTTTTCAATTATAAGATTTCAGAGTCCAGATCTCTCTCAAGCTTCACCTAATATTATACAAACACTATTGATAACTTAATGATAATATATATACAACACTGAATCTATGTTACTTATGAGCTAAATCCTTACTCGTATTAATCATATATACAGATCTGAGATCTGTGTTTATTGTTATTGATTGTTGGTACGGGAAGTTCAAACAAGTGGTATCAGAGCTATTGGTGCTCGTTTTACACTTGATTTGGTGTTATAATTATTCCATTTTTGATTAGTTTTCGGTTTTGTTTGATTTTGAATCAATTTATATTTGATTTGGATGAATTATGGACGAATTAGATTGAATTTGTGTTGATTAAGGTATTGTTGAGGTTTGGTTAAGAGGAATTGAGGTTTGATTTAGGTTTGAGTTATTTGGTTTTGATTTCGGTTTAAGTCCGAAACAGGGGTGTGATTTTTGGTTAATTTGGATTAGTTAAGGTGTTAATCGGTTACGAGGTTTTGTGTATTGGATTCGGAATTAGTTTACGAGTATTTTGGTAGTTTACTTGTGCAATTTGGTTGAGTAACGAAGGTGTATTACAGATTTGGTATTGTTGAGTTTCTGGGTTTAATCTTCATAATTTCTGGAATTTCGTTTGAAGGTTTGAAGATTTGAAGATGAATGTGATTCGCTATATTTTTATATGTGATTCGTTATCAACAGTGCTAATTCGCTACCTTGTTCGTTAGCCAGTTCATGTGAGTTATTGATTCGTGTTATCTAGTTCGTTAACTAGATTAACTGATTCGTGTGACACGTGTTCTTCTTGGGAATTGTGTCATAACAACCTTTGCCACGTGGCATAAGGTGTCAGAGTTTGTTACAAACGGTTGTAACAACCTGATTCGCTATAGTGTAATTCGTTAATCCACTGTAGCTGATTCGTTAAGCATTCCTTAGTGATTCGCAAAGTTTATGTTGGTGATTCGTTATTGATTATCATCTGATTCGCTAAACTAATCTTGTGCAATTCGTTTGGTCAATTCGTTAAGTTGACTTGGTCAATTCGTTTGGTCAATTCCTTAAGTTGACTTGTGATTCGTTAAACCTTCATCACATTCGTTATCTGTTTCGCCATTTGGGTGATTCGTTAACCTTATTTGTGATTCGTTAAGTTGACTCGTTATGTTGACTTTTGATTCGTTAAGATACTTTGTTATTGATCAGTCTTAATTTTATTAAGGATTGATTCGCTACAACTGTTCACAGTTCGCAATAGCTATTCACTGATTCGTTAAGATATTTCATTATTTGATTCGATTTTCAAAGATGGCTGGTATGTATGCATTAGCGTCTCAAAATATGTTGATGCAACAGATGTTGCAACTTGATACCGAGATAGGTTCACATTCTAAATTTCCAAGATTGATGAAGTTCAGTGACTTCGCCAAGTGGGAACCTCGGTTTCGTGCACATTTGGGATCTGTTCATCCTGACTGCTCATATTGTCTTGATAAGGTTTATGTTGCACCAATGATTGGTGATGATACTATTGGGTATACTCCTAAAGCTGTTTCTCAATACTCACAAGAAGAGAAGAAAGCTTTAGAAATCAAGATAAAAGCATATTCTACTTTGACTATGGCTTTACCAGAAAATATCTTTCATCAACTTGGTAGTATCAAGAGATGTGCATCTTTATTTCAACATCTGCGTATGAGAAGCATGGGAAACACAGCTGAGAGTAAGAAAGTGATGCTCAAGTTTCAATTTCAAAATTTTAATTTATTGAAAGGAGAAACAGTTGAAGAGATGACTACAAGATTTAGTCATTTAATTGCTGAAATGGACAAGATGAAAATGGAAATTTCTGAAAGAGATAAAATTGACACTATCAAGAGTGTGCTTCCAAGTTCCTACTCAACATTTCTAATGGTTTTGAAAGAGAATGATTATTTTCTGAATGAAGACTTGACGGCACTTGAATTTCTACAAAAGATCGAAGCTAGAGAATATGATCTTAAGTGTCAAAAATCTTCCAAAGAAAATCAAGATCCAGCTTTCTATGGTGGAAGTATGCCTCTCAGTTCAACAATCTCTCCAATCACTGCTTTTCTTACTCATGCTGCAAGTGAAAAAGAATCAGCTATGTTTAATGATCCAAAAGTTTGTTTCTACTCTGCTGGTAATTCGGGTGGTTCTGGAAGTTCAACCAATACCAATCCATTTGCTTCACCACCTAGTGTTAATATGAAGGAAGCTGAGCAAAACTTTGCTTTTCTGACAGCTTTTATGTCTTCATATGAAAACTTAGTGAGTAGTAAAATTGCCACAAGTGATTTAACAGATGAGGACTATGATTAGATAGATCCAGATGATCTAGAAATCATGGATTTAAAATGGAACATGGCTATGATTGTTCGTAAAGTTACAAGATTCATGCAGAGAACTGGAAAAGATCTTCCAGCTTTAAACAAGAAGTTGGGGTTTGACAAATTAAAAGTAAAGTGTTATAATTGTCAAGAATTCGGACATTTCGCTAAGGAATGTGACAAACCAAGGAAAGTATACACTGGACCTCGTGGTCAAAGTCAAAATACTTCTTCACCACGAGGAAGTGATGCTGAAAAGAAACCATCTTCTTCTACAACACAAGCAATGTTAGCAGACGCAACTGATTGGTCACAACGGCTACTATGCAATGATGTTCAAGCAAATTTGGCTATGTTTGGGTTACATGAAGATTGTCAAGATGCTACTGGTAGTGTGTTGTCTTCCGATAATGATTCTGGATCTGATTCTGACGACTCTTGCGACAAGCCTTTTGAATCAATGTTTGCTTGCACGGCCAAGATCAATGAGGTTAGTAATTCTATTTCTACTACTTCATTTGTTAAAGCATCATGTGTTGACTGTGAATCTAACAAATCTAAGTTAGAAGCTTTGAAAAATCAAAATGATAATCTTATAAGAGAAATTGCTTCTCTTAAGGATACTTATCGACAATCTTTTGAGTCTCAAATGAGATCTCGAGAAAAGATTGAAGCATTGTCGACAAGTAATCACAATCTCAAAGCTGAGTTATCTGTGAAAATGATCATTAATGACCAAAAGTTTCAGGAAATCTTGAAACATCATTCTAAGATAACTGAGCTTTAGAATGAGGTTCTTGAGTTGAAGAACAAATTGGGGAAATTTAGGAATTCATCTTTTCTGTTGAATGAAATTATTGAAGTATCTGGAAAACAAAAAGATTCTAAGAAAGGTATTGGTTTTGTTGAAATTCCACCACCTTTTCATAATGATTATAAAATTAATCCTTTTGCAAGAAAAGAAGAGGATTTGATTCAAAAGGAATCTGTGATTTCTGAAAAACCTAAAATGGTTAAACCTGAAATTGTCAAACCCCAAGTTGCTTCTCAAAAACCTCATGTGGAGAGTAAAAAGGTCTTTGTTGAAAATGTTGACAAAGTGATTATTGAAGATGTGTTTGAACCTGAGATTATACACAAGAATAAGAACATTCCTAGTTCTAATCATATTCTTTGCGAACCTCAAGAGTTTGAGGAAGCTGTGTATGGTTCATTCAAATCTCAAATGAACAAGGAAGAAACTGTGAAAACCAAACCAGTGAGGACAAAGAAGTCAGTTAAACCAAAGATTTTTGACGAGGACTTAATGCGTTTCATTAATCCTCCGAGTTCTAAGGTGAGGAGAATCCGAAGTGATAATGTTACTGAATTCAAAAACACTATATTGGATTTCTTTTGTATTCAAAAGGGAATTCACCGAGAATATAGTGCACCTTATGTACCTCAACAAAATGGTGTTGCTGAAAGGAAAAATAGAACTCTGATTGAAGCTGCACGTACAATGCTCGCTGATTCAATTCTTCCGGTTCAATTTTGGAATGAGGCAGTGAATACAGCTTGTTATACGCTTAATCGAGTTCTAACAGTGAAACGACTCAATAAAACAAGCTACGAGATCTTAAATAATAGAAAACCTAATTTAATGTACCTGGAACCATTTGGGTGTCCGTGTACAATGTTGAAGAAGGATTCGGGTAAATTTGAAGAAAAAGCTATCGAAGGGTATTTCTTGGGATATGCATCTCCAAAGAAAAGGATTTTTAATTTCACATCTGGCTGTGTTGAAGAATGGTACCATGTGGACTGTCAAAAGTACACAACCCCTTCTCAAGGGAAAGGTCCAGACTGGATGTTTGACTACGATAGTTTATTTAATTCTTTTACTCCTTCGACTGAAAACATCGATGAAGATCTGGTTATAGCATACTTTGAAGAACATTTGAATATTCCAGGATCTTCAAGTTCTAATACAGTTGAAGTTCAACCAGATGCTCCAACTGAAGAACCCCAAGTTGTCTCTCCAGTTGCTATTGATAATGTTTCTACTTCTTCTAATGATGATCAAGTTGAAATTCAAGTTATTGATCTTGACAGTGATAATGTTTCATCTCCCGAGTTGGGTGAACATTACACTAATTTATTTGATAATGTTGTTGTTCCTGAGAATCCCACTCTTCGGATTCATGGATATCATCCACAGGAAAACATCATTGGAGACCTTGATGTGGGCGTTCGTACACGTCATCAAGTTGCTTCGTCAAGTGACAATAACATATTACGTGCCTACACTAATTTACATTCTTCGGGAATCGTGAATGTTGCTAAATTCAATTGCTTTCTATCTCAAGTTGAGCCAACTACAGCTCGTAAGGCACTTGAAGATCCTTCTTGGGTAGAAGCTATGCAAGAGGAATTACAGCAATTCGCACGTTTGGGTGTTTGGGATTTAATAGACAAACCTGCTAGAGTTAGGAAAGTTATTCCTACTAAGTGGGTATTTAAGTGTAAGAAGGACGATCGATGGGTGATTGTCAGAAACAAAGCACGTCTAGTGGTGCAAGGTTTTTATCAGCAAGAGGGTATTGATTACACGGAGGTATATGCTCCAGTTGCAAGATTAGAGTCATTCGAATCTTCCTGGCTTTTGCAGCCTATAAGAATATCAAGGTTTATCAATTGGATGTTAAGAGTGCTTTTCTCAATGGTGAATTACACGAGGAAGTGTTTGTCCAACAACCACCTGGTTTTGAAGATCCTGATTATCCAGATCGTGTTTACCGTTTAAACAAGGCTCTGTATGGTCTACATCAAGCCCCGAGAGCTTGGTATGGCACGCTTGCCGACCATCTGACTGATAATGGCTTCAAACGAGGAACTGTTGACTGCACTTTATTTCATAAGACTGTTGGTGATGATCTTCTTCTAGTCCAGATTTATGTTGACGACATTATTTTTGGGTCTACAAACGACACATTGTGTAAGGATTTCGAGAAGTCCATGCAAACAAAGTTCGAGATGAGTTCGATGGGAGAGATGAATTTCTTTTTAGGGTTGCAGGTTCACCAGTCTGCTCACGGAATTTTTATTCATCAGACTAAGTATGTGAATGACGTCTTGAGCCAATTCAAGATTTCTGCCGGAAAAATCCCTTCTACTCCTCTTCCAGTGGGTCACAATTTATCACCGGATGAATTGGAGGATTCCGTTGATCCAACCCTTTATCGTGCTATGATTGGTTCTCTAATGTATTTAACGGCTTCTCGCCCTGATATTATGTTTGTTGTTTGTCTTTGTGCTAGGTATCAAGCAAGTCCACGAGTGACTCACCTAGCTGCAGTCAAGAGAATGTGATTTATGTTTTTGTACAGAAAAATCCAAAATCCAAAAATATTGTGAAGTTTATTTCGTTTATAAGAAATTTGAAAAAGACAAAAATATTGTGTTTTAATGTTGGTACAGAGAAAAACCAAAAAGATTTCTAGATTATTTTCTCGCTGAAAATTATGTCAGTTGTTTAAGTTTGTGAAGCATGCTTGCATGTCTTGGTCCTATGATTCACTTCTGAATTGAAGGTTAGCCATTTATTTATTAACTTAAGTTAACTGGGGCGATTAAATTTATCTTTATTTTTTTTTAAGCAAAACGAGAAAATGATAGTACATTGATTATCTTGACCCCTAGTTCAGCAAAAAGTAAGCTTAAAAGACTGTGTGCTTAATTGCATTGGTGCATTGGTAGGTCTTAAAACAACCCAGTAGAGTAAAGTATGTGATATAAACATAAAGAAACGCCAAATTGAAAGGGGTGTTAGTCTCTAGCAAAAGTCTCGGTGAGAACGGCAGAAATGTAATAACCAGTCATACTCAAGCCTTATTTTTGTTGATCACCCAAAAAAAAATAAAGCAAATAACAAGCGTTAAGATTCTGGACACTGTGAGTCTTTATGCGGCTTAACCATCTGGGTATTCATAAGCATGGATATTTCACTCGCTTTCTAGAGCAAACCCAAAGTCATTAAACTTGATCACCGCTGTACTTCGTACAATTTAAATTACTGACTTGATCAAAATCCGATGTTAGTCATACAATTGTTCCTCCCTTGCGTGCGTCTTAATTTCATTAAGAAACGGACCCCAGGGGATACAATGTATGTAAGCCAACAGATGGACTCGTGCATACTCACTCACAGTAAAGGAAACTTGATGCATTGCTCAAAATTTCTCAATTGGTATCAAAAATTTTGATCAACAATATAATGGTTTAAGTTAAGTTGGGGTGATTTGGCAAAAATCAAATTAAGCTTGAACTGAGATTAGAGGCTGATAGTTTCTGATATTCTGTGCTTTAATTGAACTATTTAATCATATCACAAAAATACTTGAATGTGTGTTATTAGATTTATGTGGACAACAATACCAATGACCGACTTATAGCCAGTCATAATATCGCTGAAATATAAAACTGTGATGGAAGGGCAATTTGGTCAATATGATTCTCTGCTCAAACTCAACAAAAATACAAAAATACGTACTGCTTTTGATAAAATCATTGAAAAACACAAAAAGATGGTCTATTTTAAAGGATTGGATATTCTTCTGTAAATACATTCTTTAAATTTTTTAAATTTTTACAAAATACCAAAAATATTTTCGTCTTCTTTATACAAAATACTTAAATAAATTTTTAAGTTATGTTTTGGAAATCTGAAACATTTTTAACATAATTGGTTGTCGGGATAAAAGGGTTTCTCGATAACCTAATTTATTAATTTTTTTTAATTCTTTATTTAATTCATTATTTTATTTTATTTATTTAATTTAAAATTAAATAAAAGTGTTTAATTCGCTAAAATCTAATTCGTTATGTATGGATAACGAACTAGGTGATTCTTTAGCGAACTAACTTCTGGTTCGCTAACATAATTAGCTTCCGCACTCTGTAACGAATCATCCCTTCGTTATGCATATTAAACGAATCATGACATGAATCATGTCTTGATTCGCTACCTTTAATTTAACGAATCAAGTAGCGATTCGCCATCATAAGGTAACGAATTGAGTTAGGGAATGGGCTAATTCGCTAACTTTAAGTTAAACGAATCGTCTGATTCGTGCAAGTTGTGCCTAGGGTTTCGTGCACTGATATATAAGACAAGAAAACGAATAGTATTCCACTGTTCGTCTTCTTTCTTCATCTTTAAGAAACCTATTCAAATTCTCTCTGAAAATTCGACCTTTTCGTTTGAATACTTCAAAGATCGATTTGAGTATCTAAGGTATAAATGTTCTTGGCGATATCATTTTCGTCAATAATGGACATGTATTGACTGCTGAATTATGAAATTTTAGGTGTTTAAGGGTTTTGAACTTTTGACACTCATTTGTGTATAGTTTATGCTCATAATTGTATGATTTTGATATCATTATGATTGGAAACACTTTCCGATACCCTTGGTGGACTCTAATCAACATTTGATTATTGTTTGCTGGGTTAATTATTGTTTTGTGTTCTTGATGCTTACTGTTGGTTCGTTTGATCCTTAGTAAATCTAGGTATTGAGTCTCAATCTCATTCACCTACATTCACTAGCGTGTTTCCGAGCTCAACGAGCTGATTATCTTGATGGTTCAACGATAGTTATGGCCTAATTGCATCTGGGTTTAAGATGTTGACTATTGTTGTTCATGTTAATTTTGACCTTGACTTTGTGAAGTCAAAGAACAAGTCTTCATTCTGACCATTTGTTAGTCTTAGCGAATTGGAACTGTTTCGTGTCCAATTCGTTAAGATTTTACACGAACTAGCTTAGCGAATAAGATGTTACACGAATCAGAGTTTGATTCGCTTAAAATATAACGAACTAGAGTTTAGTTTGTTAAAATTAATTAGTGATTCGCTAGGTTTAGTTCGTTAAGATATTTACTTGATAGCGAATCGCTTGATTCGTTATCTTTGTATAACGAATCAGTGTGATTCTTAATGAATGACATTAAAAAAAAATCAAATTTAATTAATTAATTAACTAATTTTAATATTCATTTAATTTAATTAAAGGATTTAAATCGTCTAATACGCGTAACTAGATTAATTACACATATCTTTTGATTATATATGGTGATATCTATTCTCATATTCGGTTTTATTTATATAGTTAAACATGGCTGATCAAGAACAACAAAATCAACCACCACAGGAACAACCTCGTCAAGAACAACCACAACAACAAGATCAACAAGCTGAAGTGATTTTATTACCGTTTGATAAGAAGCACAACATCTGTGCTTATGTTGATCAAGATGTGACTGATTTGTGAACTTTCGGAGCTATGTTGACTTTCTTACGCCGTTCGAAGATACATTATGCAATCACTGCTAAACCTAAGGTGTATCTTAGTATAATCAGGCAGTTTTGGAACACGGCGGTATATTTTGAGGAAAATAATTGGGTTCAAGCTACAATTAATCAGATTCCGATTACGATTGATGTTGAGGTCATTCGTCGGGTACTTCAATTTGTCGATAGTGATGATTACCCGAGTGAATTCTACAGGACATTGGTTAGGGGCTTATTCACACGATTAAATTATGGGGGTGATATTCGTAGGTCTATGTTGAACAAGAATGGGTTGTGTCCACGATACAAGTATCTGCTACATGTTTTATTACATTGTATGAGTGGACGTCGCGGTGGTTTTGATGAATGCAGACTAAGTTTACAATCGGCGTTTGTTGCCCTAATCCTGAACAAGCCATTCAACTACTCAGAACCTATCTTTGATCATCTGAAAGAGCAAGTTCAGCAAACTCTACCGTCGAAGAAGTTCTTGATGTATCCACGCTTTTTACAACTAATTATTCAGGATCTGATACCGAATTTGGTGACTGATCGATCGTTGGTGAACGATGTTCTGGATATGGAACATATGAAAGCTGAAACAGTGCATCGTATGTTAATCTATAGAAAAGACAAGCCACATGATAAACGGATGATTGGTCATATAATCAATCCGGATTATGTATGTCCTCCTAATGAGCGTTGGATCCATGATGATTCGGATTTCGAGCGTGAAGGGGGAGAAGGTGGGAACAATGATGGTGGAGATGATGATGATGGTAACAATGATGATGGTAATGGTAATGGTGGAGCTGGTGAACAAGCTCTTAAAGAACAACAAGATGCAGTCGATGCTGCGCTAGCTGCCACCATGAAAGCTCAGCTAGAACGAAAACGAAAGGGCAAAGCTGTAGCTACTGGTGAACCATCGAAGAAGCCCCGTGTGTCTGCTGGGGCTTGAGTAATTATTGGAACACCACCACCACGTCAATCAACTATTCAAAGTTCGGCGGTGCCGCTAAATACTAGCACTCCGATGCTCACCTTGACAACGACGATGGTGTCACATGAGAGACTCGGTCTTATTCCCCAAATGGCGTTGACCGAGATACCGACGCCTCCTGCTGTATTGTCTACAGTATCTTCCACCACATCAATGAGACCTCCTCCTCTACCAACAACTACTCTTCCTCCACCTCCGCCTAGTGATGTCTCTTTTATGAGGATTACTCGACCTCAAGGACCTGTTCAACCTGTTCATCCATCCGTATACAACTTGCCACCAGGTCGTCAAACTGAAATGCAGCTAAATCTGCTACACTTATATGAAAATCAAATGGCAGCTGATCGCCAAACTCAAGAACGACTCATGGAGAATCAACGAAAAATGATGAGTTATATTTCTTTCTTTCAGAAGGAGACTAAGTCGTTGCGTACGATTGTTTAGTCTCAGGGGGTGAAATTAAAGGAACAAGATGAGTTGATTTTACAATTAACTTGCAAAGAAGATGCCCTCAAGAAACTAAAAAATGACGATGATGATCCTGACGAATCTGATGCAGGAGGTGAGCCTAAACAATCGCATGGTTCATCCTCTGGTGCTGGTGTTAGTGGCGCTGATGACTCGAGCAAGCAGATAATTACCTATCAAGATCCAACAGCTGCCAAGCCAATAGAAATGATTGAGACTAACACGGTGATATTTATTGATGGATCGGGGGTGGTTAAAAGTGTGGTGAACAAAGATGAGATAGAGGTCGGTGAGTTTGTGGTTAGATCTTTGACACGGGAGCAGATTTCGATTCTGCTTGGGCTGAATGACGATCAGTTGACTGCTTTAGAGACTGAGCCCGATGTCGAAGTGATCAATGAGGATGAAATGGAAGTTGATCCGTTATTTATGGATACGAATTTTATTTATGAGAACGAGGAGATTGAGATGGAGGATGTGACAGCCGAAGAGTATCCGGACTTGTATCAACACGTAAATGTTGATCAAGGTGCTCCGGTATTTCATGAAGACGTAATTAAAGAGACTGAGGATGAACTGGAGAGGATTGTGCAGCGAACTGTTCCCTCACTCAAAGAAGTGACTGATGATGACATAGAAAGATGGTTCAAACGTCATAAAGTGGGAAAGATCATCAGTGCTTATCGGTATGTAGATCAAGAAAGAAAAGATGTTGTTGCTGCTTGGATTGAGGCTAATCAGGTGACTACCTTCAAGACTGTTTCTAAGGTACATGGTGATATTGTCTCCTGGCTCTATGATTCAGACCTTAAGGTATTTATAGTCAAGTGGGAAAAGGGTGTCCAGTATTACGAGAGGATAATGGATGTTTTAACTCTACCGCGTTGGGATGTACGTACCCTCGCGAGACGTCCATTTATCAATCGTGGGGGTCACCGAATGGCTGAGTGGTTTCATCAACACTTACTGTTCGAGGTCAATCATGGCTTCAAATTCTTCAAGCCCCAGGTCCCAAGACGTAAACGCATTAATGAGATTGATCCAAGGACCGGCTGGAAGAAATTTGTCTTGAGAGTGAAGCCACCAAAGACAATGAAAAAGGTTCCTGTGAAGACAATGCCTCAAGATATTTATCTGTCTTTCAACCGTTGGTATTATGACAATCGTACTGGCGAGGCCGTTATTGTTCGTGGTCGAGGACTGCAGACCGAGCTCATCAAGATAATCGACCCGATGTGGTTGGTTAATTTATCAGAGACAGACAACGATGTGCTAAACAGGAAGCAGATTTTGTTTGAACGCCAAGAAGATTACGACCTGGCTATGCAATTCCAACGAGTCGTTCGTGTGTGTCACGAACATGGAATTCATAGTTGCAGAGACTGGCAGTCCAAACGCTTCAAATAAGTTAAAGACAAAGAGCTCAAGACGAGGGGGTATCTGTTAGTGCACGGTTTTGCGTCTAGAGTCTTTGTATTTATCGTTAATGTTTATTTATCAATTAATGTAATATTTAATGTTTATATTTATCTAATTCGTTAAAGTTATGTCTAGTTCGCTAGGAATGTTAGCGAACTAAGACTAGTTCGTTAAGGTTAAGTCTAGTTCGCTAGGGATGTTAGCGAACTAAGACATTATAATGTATTCCCTCCTGATTCGTTAGGGGATGTTAACGAATCCGGGGGTGGTTCGTTAAGTTAAGTTATGTAACGAAGGGGAAGCTGGTTCGCTAGGGGATGTTAGCGAACCAGATCGCCTTCTATATATAGTGAACTACTGTTCACTTTAATGTAAGCTTTTTAATTATAAGATTTCAGAGTCCAGATCTCTCTCAAGCTTCACCTAATATTATACAAACACTATTGATAACTTGATGATAATATATATACAACACTGAATCTATGTTAATTATGAGCTAGATCCTTACTCGTATTAATCTTATATACAGATCTGAGATCTGTGTTTATTGTTATTGATTGTTGGTACGGGAAGTTCAAACAATTATACATACATATATACACATATCCATATGAATATATGCATATATGTATGGTTTAACTAGTGTTCAGAAAAGTGATCGGTTAATGCGTCGGTTTTAATAAAACATAAATTAATATGAGTTTTATAATATTTATAACATAATTTAATGATTAAATATAAAAAATATCCTTTATTAAAACTAATTATTTTAAAAAAAAATATGGGCTGGGTGGGGTTAGGGGGGGGGGGGGGTTCAGACCCGCGCCCTCAAAGGCTCAAAGCTTTAACGCAACACTACTACATAAAGAGGTATTTGCCACCGATTTTTTGCTACGAAAAAATCGGTAGCAATTTTGGCTACGAATTAGCTACGTATTAACTAGGGACACAATTTGCTAGGATTTTTCTACGAATATTCCGTTGCAAGAAAAAACTCATTGCAAAATTCGTAGCAAACTTGAGATAAGAAGTATTATAAAAATTAGTTCATAAAATCGGTAGCAAAATTCGTAGCAAACTTGAGAAAATAAGTATTATAAAAACTGAAATCATAAAATTGGTAGCAAAATCCATAGCATACTTGAGAAAATAAGTATCATAAAAATGAATCCCAAAAACCGGTAGCAAAAATACGTAGCAAAATAAAGAAAATTAATATTTAAAACTTTATAACATAAAGTTTAGTAAAATTCGTAGCAAATTTGAGAAAATAAAAATATTAACATAAAATTCATTACAAAATAGTAAGAAAAGAAAACCCATTTAAAACTAATTTTCCAAAATCTGTCACATAGCAAAATAACAGAGACCTTTGTCAACAACTATTATTGTAAACATGCGTTTGAATACCTTAACGCAAGTTGACATACATAGTGATAAGGTGATAAAAAAAATAGTCCAGGCTGCTTTAAAAAGAAATATATCATTTTTACCATACTCCATAACAAAAAAAACTAGTAATTCAATAATAGAATAAACTGATTTACATAAAAAGGCATTTGCTGTGGATTTTTGCTACGGAAAAAATCGGTCGCAATTTTTGCTACGATTAGCTACGGATTAGCTAGGGACACATTTTGCTGCAATTTTTCTACGAATATTCTGTTGCAAAAAAAAAATCGTAGCAAAATTCGTAAAACCATTAAGAAAATAAGTATCTTAAAAATGACTCCATAAAGATGGTAGCAAACCTCATAGCAATTAGCAAATATGAGAAAATAAGTATTATATAAACGCCTTCAAAAGATTGATAGCTAAATCCATTGTAAACTACAGAAAATATGCATTATGAAAATAACATCATATAGTCAGTAGTAAAATCAATAGACAACTTGAGAAAACACGTATCATATAAATTATTTCAAAAAATTGGTAGCAATATCCGTAGCAAAATCAAAAAATAAATATTTAAAACCTCATAAAATAAACTTTAGTGCAGATACTATCGACACCGACTGAAATTGCGTTGGTTCGCCGCTGCAATATTCGGTGTTTTATCCTTTTTTTAAATGTTTTATGTTCTTTTGTGGCTTACTCATTTATGTTTATGATTTAGTGCCGTTAATGAAAACTTCGTTATCCCAAACATTTATATATGCAATTTACTTAATTAGAATTAATTAAGTGTGTCGGTTATTGCACAAACATTCACATAATGAATCACTCGAATCTGAGCCCGAACGTTGGTGAAATATGAAAATAATATCTCAGGCATATGTTTTTAAATTTATCTTGTGAATTACATGCCAAATGATTATGTGTTTAGTTCATAGCTTGCTTCATGAAATCGCAATCCATCGCGTGTAAGTTGTATGTGTTTGGCTTTTAAAAAATAATTTTTAACAAACATATCAACGAGGCTTTATTTTATTAGCTTGGGTTAGTATTTTATTCGTAATATTTTGTGATGATCCGACTTGGTGTTAAAATTGCTCATTTGAGTCAAAACTCGTTTAGTAAGGGACTATTCACATAAATGTTGATTAAAATAATATTAACACAAAATCCCAACCCTAATTCCCCCTCCATAGACTATCTGCCTCCATCCCTCTTTATCAATCCAAACCACCAACAAATCGTAATCATCTTCAATCAACCTCAATTTTGCAATTGGTGGTGCCTTCGAGTGATTCTGGTCATTCCTAACACTAGATGGTAAGTTTTATGCATTGGTTTCATGTATTTGATTAGTTATTGGAAAACCATATATGATAAATCTCTTTAATATTGATAAGTTTGATGTTAATTGATGAATTAGAACCCTAGATATGACATAAACATGTTAGGGTTTGAGTTTTGATGACAACTGTTGGCTGGCAGATCTTTTCTCGTTTATTGTTTGGTCTGTAACTCTATGATACTTTATTTTCTTCGATCTATTCTTGTTTCCATGATGTTCTACTTCGAGTCTAGTTTCCATAAAGTTATTATTTGTAATTTTTATATGGGTATTAAATGGTTTTTATGATTTTACATAAACATGTGTCAAAGCTGATTTGGGGAGTCGAGTTCTGGTCTGTGTTCCCGACATCATAACTCTTTTATGACAAGTCCAAATAGGTTTTTTTCCATTTCTGGAACTTCACATTTTGAGTTAAGATTTTAACCCAATTGGTCTTGCTTGATTTGGATTAGTATTGTGGCTTAACCAAGTCAACACTTTTTGTTACGCAATCTGCTGAACTGTTTGTACCTATCTATAGTGATTGAATTATTTTCATTTTTTTATGTAAGATAAAATTATAATTAAAATATTTTGAGAAACCTAGTCCATTTATATTACCGTTATAAAAGTTTGATAATTTATTTTCATTATTTGCTCAAGTAATAAAATACACCTTTACATGCTAAAATATGTCTTGTGAATTCTGAATCTGCTCATGTGTTTTGTGATGAGATGCTTGTTTATTTGGCCAAAAGAAACATGTTAGAACTAGATTTCACTTGTGGCATTAGTATAATTACCAACCGGTTATCCGGTCAAACTTGTTGCATTGTGAGTCATTACATTTACTTTTTGGTTGTTGTTTATAAACTTATTGAATTGGCTAGTTTCTTTGAATAAGTTGTATGCCTTTTTTGATATAACAGTTTCGATTTACCAGTTTGGCTATTACTTTCTAGATGGATTTTGATATTGATTCGTTATATAGGATATGACAGCTTACATAATATGCTTTTAAGTTTGTCTAAGTCACAAACATAAGTATTAGATCTTCCATCATCAGGTTTAATATTAGTAAAATGACACATGGTTCTTTTGTTTTAATGTGCTTTTCAGGTGCACTTTCTACGAGTCGCCTCAACTTCACGAGGTGTGTTTGTTGTTGTTCGATTGAAAGGTACGTCTAATTATAAATGTCATTGTTTAGTTATATTTTATAGGTTTCTGATATATATATATATATATGTAACATCCCGAAATTTCAAGATAATATTAATTATATTACTTAATAATAGAGGGAAAGTTTACTCGGATTATCAGGAAATAAATAAAAGAATAGGAGTTGGTATGGGTCGGGCTAGTGTCGGGTAATGGACGTTGGTTATGGATTTGGATTAATTGAGATGGGTTAAATGAGAATGGGATTTCAGGGATATAAATACCCCCAAAATCCCAAAATATCTTCATTTTTCACCAAACTCCCTAACACACTCAAAACACACACATTCTAACCGATCAAGATTCGAAGCCGAGACCCGAGATTTTGTTGATAGATCTGAGTTGGTAAGTCAGCCGTGCACAACTGAAGAAAGGGATTACGATCAACGGAGAACGTAACCGTGTTCAGGTGAGTTTCTAGCCCCATTTATGTGTTATGTTTTCGGGGCTGTGTGCATACTCAATATGTTTGTTAATACACTTATCCTAAGAGATAAGTGTATGCCTTATATGGATAATGTGAAATGTATGAATGATTGTTTGATGGTACGTGAACGATCTTCGGATATTGCACGTACCGTCAGGTCGCAGCACTAAGAATAAGGTAAGTATGTTATGTAAGTTTATGCGTATGAACATGATAGAGATAATAGAAGAAAGAAATGATAATGTATGGTTGTATGGTTGCGAAAAGGGAACCGAGCCCTAATAATACTCGAGGAATGTAGGGCGTAATGCCCTTTATAACGTAAGATATGAAAGTAAGTTAATACAAAAGAAAGTAAGAAAGTATGGAAGTAAGAAAGTATGAATGAAAGGATATAATTTTATGTGTATGTCATGTATGATATATGTGATAGATATGATTGATTGCATGACGGTACGTGAACGATCTTCGGATATTGCACGTACTGTCAGGATGTAAATAAAGATATTAATATTGTATGTAATGTGGGGATGATGTATAAACATTATGAATGAAAGCTTGTCGGTACGTGAACGATCTTCGGATATTGCACGTATCGTCAAGGGAAGTGATTAGCTCCTTACATGGATATTAAATAATGACTTATAGATAGTGATCCTTATATGGATATATATAGAGTTTCTTATATGGAAAGTATAATGTTCCTTTTATGGAAAGTATAGTGTTCCTTTTATGGAAAGTATAGTGTTCCTTCTATGGAAAGTATAGTGTTCCTTCTATGGAAAGTATAGTGTTCCTTCTATGGAAAGTATAGTGTTCCTTCTAAGGAAAGTATAGTGTTCCTTCTATGGAAAGTATAGTGTTTCTTCTATGGAAAGTATAGGGTTCCTTCTATGGAAAGTATAGGGTTCCTTCTATGGATAGTAAAGTGTTCCTTCTATGGAAAGTATACAGAGTGTTCCTCCTATGGAAATTCTATATAGTATGGTAATGGTAAAGGTTCTTTTAATAGATATTACGTGATGATCCTCCTATGGATATTTATACGAGGTTAAGGTAGAAATATGTGTCTTCGGATACGTTAAGAAATACATGAGAATAAAATTGTATGTTGCCTGATTAACTAGAACTCACTCAGCGTAGCTGACTTTTAGTATGCACGCAGGTGAGCTGATTATAGAGTTAGCATGAGGACGACACACGGCATGGATTGAACGGCTGGCACCTGAAGAAAGAAGTAAAGATGTTTTAAATATAAAGTTTTGTGTTACGGTATCAAAGAAAAGATTTAATGTTTTGTAACAAATGATTGATGTTTTATATTCCGCGAAAAGTTTTAATAAACTCTGATTTGAAGAACTGTGTTTATGAGTAAATCCGACGCTAAAGTAGGGTCACCGGGTTCGGGGCCTTACAAGTTGGTATCAGAGCATAAGTTCGAGAGATTTAAGCATCCTACATGCTTAGACTCGAACAGAGAATGGGATTTAAGTAAGAAAGGAAAGAAGATGCCAGTTCAAGAATGCCATGTGTCGCTCAAGCAAAATCAGTAAAGGTAAGGTGTATGATTAAATGATATATGTTATTGAGAAAGAAAAGATACGTGAACGATAAGGATAGAGGTAATTGATTGTTTGATTTGACTAACTGCTTAAGTAGAACCAGCACAAATAGACTCATAAAGGGAAGCGAATAGGACACGGAAAGCAACGTGATCAGCTAGTCACAGCTGGCCACTGTTATTACCTGTTAGCCTTGCTATCCTTGTACTAAATAGTTCCTTGAGTGATGATGTTTGTGTTGTCCCTTTAAGAATACTGATGGCTGGAGCTGGAGAAGTTGTGGGAACTGGGGGTCGCACTGGACGTCGTGGCAGGCCTCGTCTTGTCCGGCAACCCTCGGTAGAAGAAGCTTCCCACACCGAAGATGAAGGAAGCGCCGCTGGAGGAGACCAGAACAACAACGAAGAAGTTCAACTTAGCCCTGCAGTTCAAGCAGCCATTGTTCAAGCTGTAGTTGCTGCTGTGAAGAACCTGAATCCCTAAGGATCTGCTGGGAGCCGTGAACGAACCGTTGAAGGGGCAGGTGGTAATAATAGAAAGGATGACGAGAGAGAAAGGGGTGACTCGAGTGAGGTAAAGTCTGTGAAAGATGATGATAGGAAGAGGGGCCGAGACGGTTGCAACTATAAGTCCTTCAAAGGTTGTGACCCGCCTAAGCTGACTGGTTTAGGAGACGCGATCGCTACTCTTCAGTGGATAACCGCCATGGATAAGGTTATCCGCATTAGCGAGTGCCGTCCTGACCAAGCTGTCGGTTATGCCACTCAATCTTTTGAAGATGAGGCTATGTATTGGTGGGAGAGTGTGGAGCAGAGGAAGACCCGTGAAGAGATCAAGGCGATGAGTTGGAATGACTTAAAGGACATGGTGATGAAGAGGTTCTGCGCTGACACAGAAGTTGAAAGAGTGGAGATGAAGTTTCTAAATTTGGAAGCGGGAGAGATGACACAACTGGAGTATACTACTGAATTCAACCGCATGTCTAGGTTGGTACCTGACATGGTGAACACCGAAGCTAAAAGGATCAAGTGTTACGTAAGGGGACTTCCTTGGAATGTTCGCACTTTGGTTAAGTCTAGTAAGCCCGCAACATTTGACTCGGCCGTGGAATTGGCCGAGATGATTTATGAGGACCTTGCCAACTGTGAAGGGGAGAAGATGGAACCGAAGAAAAAGAACCCAACCCCAGAACCAGAGGAAGCCAATGAGGTGGATCCACGCAAAAAGAAGGCAAGGCAAGAGGGGTTCACTGCTTGTGAAAAATGTGGGAAGAGACACCCCGAAGAGTGCAGAAAGGGATTAGGTGTTTGCTACAGGTGTGGAAGAGCAGGACATTCCTCTTGGGAATGTGATGATTACCATAGGTGTCACAACTGTGGAGGACGTGGGCACCGGGCAAGGGATTGCAGGAGGCCAAAGGGAGGGCATGAAGGAGAGAAGAGTGCTTGAGGTTTAACAGATTCCTCCGTATGCTTAGAGAAGACATTCAAGAAGGCTAGATGCTAGCCATAAGTATTAAATCTATGTGTAACTTATTAATGACTCGATGCGTGTTGTTTTATGTTGAAATTTAAACTGGTGTTTATTAATTATGGTACGAATTGTCTGAATGCATGTTAGTCATGATAAATTGACGTGTTGTGATAGAGTGTCGACTTAGGCTTTAGCATTTAATATGATATAAGACAAAGCCTCTTGAAGATCGAAACGAGACTTGGTACATCGAAGGCTTCATGGACAAGCTACCATAAATAGCTAATACACATGACCACCATTCGATGACTGCAAAGTCGGAAGTAAGAAGGGTAACACAGAAAACGAAGGCGATTCAATAAAGCGTGTAAATATAAGAAACTTTCCTTTTATAGGAAATAAGTTAGGTTTCGGGGACGAAACCTCTTTAAGGAGGGAAGACTTGTAACATCCCGAAATTTCAAGATAATATTAATTATATTACTTAATAATAGAGGGAATGTTTACTCGGATTATCAGGAAATAAATAAAAGAATAGGAGTTGGTATGGGTCGGGCTAGTGTCGGGTAATGGACGTTGGTTATGGATTTGGATTAATTGAGATGGGTTAAATGAGAATGGGATTTCAGGGATATAAATACCCCCAAAATCCCAAAATATCTTCATTTTTCACCAAACTCCCTAACACACTCAAAACACACACATTCTAACCGATCAAGATTCGAAGCCGAGACCCGAGATTTTGTTGATAGATCTGAGTTGGTAAGTCAGCCGTGCACAACTGAAGAAAGGGATTACGATCAACGGAGAACGTAACCGTGTTCAGGTGAGTTTCTAGCCCCATTTATGTGTTATGTTTTCGGGGCTGTGTGCATACTCAATATGTTTGTTAATACACTTATCCTAAGAGATAAGTGTATGCCTTATATGGATAATGTGAAATGTATGAATGATTGTTTGATGGTACGTGAACGATCTTCGGATATTGCACGTACCGTCAGGTCGCAGCACTAAGAATAAGGTAAGTATGTTATGTAAGTTTATGCGTATGAACATGATAGAGATAATAGAAGAAAGAAATGATAATGTATGGTTGTATGGTTGCGAAAAGGGAACCGAGCCCTAATAATACTCGAGGAATGTAGGGCGTAATGCCCTTTATAACGTAAGATATGAAAGTAAGTTAATACAAAAGAAAGTAAGAAAGTATGGAAGTAAGAAAGTATGAATGAAAGGATATAATTTTATGTGTATGTCATGTATGATATATGTGATAGATATGATTGATTGCATGACGGTACGTGAACGATCTTCGGATATTGCACGTACTGTCAGGATGTAAATAAAGATATTAATATTGTACGTAATGTGGGGATGATGTATAAACATTATGAATGAAAGCTTGTCGGTACGTGAACGATCTTCGGATATTGCACGTATCGTCAAGGGAAGTGATTAGCTCCTTACATGGATATTAAATAATGACTTATAGATAGTGATCCTTATATGGATATATATAGAGTTCCTTATATGGAAAGTATAATGTTCCTTTTATGGAAAGTATAGTGTTCCTTTTATGGAAAGTATAGTGTTCCTTCTATGGAAAGTATAGTGTTCCTTCTATGGAAAGTATAGTGTTCCTTCTATGGAAAGTATAGTGTTCCTTCTAAGGAAAGTATAGTGTTCCTTCTATGGAAAGTATAGTGTTTCTTCTATGGAAAGTATAGGGTTCCTTCTATGGAAAGTATAGGGTTCCTTCTATGGATAGTAAAGTGTTCCTTCTATGGAAAGTATACAGAGTGTTCCTCCTATGGAAATTCTATATAGTATGGTAATGGTAAAGGTTCTTTTAATAGATATTACGTGATGATCCTCCTATGGATATTTATACGAGGTTAAGGTAGAAATATGTGTCTTCGGATACGTTAAGAAATACATGAGAATAAAATTGTATGTTGCCTGATTAACTAGAACTCACTCAGCGTAGCTGACTTTTAGTATGCACGCAGGTGAGCTGATTATAGAGTTAGCATGAGGACGACACACGGCATGGATTGAACGGCTGGCACCTGAAGAAAGAAGTAAAGATGTTTTAAATATAAAGTTTTGTGTTATGGTATCAAAGAAAAGATTTAATGTTTTGTAACAAATGATTGATGTTTTATATTCCGCGAAAAGTTTTAATAAACTCTGATTTGAAGAACTGTGTTTATGAGTAAATCCGACGCTAAAGTAGGGTCACCGGGTTCGGGGCCTTACAAGTTGGTATCAGAGCATAAGTTCGAGAGATTTAAGCATCCTACATGCTTAGACTCGAACAGAGAATGGGATTTAAGTAAGAAAGGAAAGAAGATGCCAGTTCAAGAATGCCATGTGTCGCTCAAGCAAAATCAGTAAAGGTAAGGTGTATGATTAAATGATATATGTTATTGAGAAAGAAAAGATACGTGAACGATAAGGATAGAGGTAATTGATTGTTTGATTTGACTAACTGCTTAAGTAGAACCAGCACAAATAGACTCATAAAGGGAAGCGAATAGGACACGGAAAGCAACGTGATCAGCTAGTCACAGCTGGCCACTGTTATTACCTGTTAGCCTTGCTATCCTTGTACTAAATAGTTCCTTGAGTGATGATGTTTGTGTTGTCCCTTTAAGAATACTGATGGCTGGAGCTGGAGAAGTTGTGGGAACTGGGGGTCGCACTGGACGTCGTGGCAGGCCTCGTCTTGTCCGGCAACCCTCGGTAGAAGAAGCTTCCCACACCGAAGATGAAGGAAGCGCCGCTGGAGGAGACCAGAACAACAACGAAGAAGTTCAACTTAGCCCTGCAGTTCAAGCAGCCATTGTTCAAGCTGTAGTTGCTGCTGTGAAGAACCTGAATCCCTAAGGATCTGCTGGGAGCCGTGAATGAACCGTTGAAGGGGCAGGTGGTAATAATAGAAAGGATGACGAGAGAGAAAGGGGTGACTCGAGTGAGGTAAAGTCTGTGAAAGATGATGATAGGAAGAGGGGCCGAGACGGTTGCAACTATAAGTCCTTCAAAGGTTGTGACCCGCCTAAGCTGACTGGTTTAGGAGACGCGATCGCTACTCTTCAGTGGATAACCGCCATGGATAAGGTTATCCGCATTAGCGAGTGCCGTCCTGACCAAGCTGTCGGTTATGCCACTCAATCTTTTGAAGATGAGGCTATGTATTGGTGGGAGAGTGTGGAGCAGAGGAAGACCCGTGAAGAGATCAAGGCGATGAGTTGGAATGACTTAAAGGACATGGTGATGAAGAGGTTCTGCGCTGACACAGAAGTTGAAAGAGTGGAGATGAAGTTTCTAAATTTGGAAGCGGGAGAGATGACACAACGGGAGTATACTACTGAATTCAACCGCATGTCTAGGTTGGTACCTGACATGGTGAACACCGAAGCTAAAAGGATCAAGTGTTACGTAAGGGGACTTCCTTGGAATGTTCGCACTTTGGTTAAGTCTAGTAAGCCCGCAACATTTGACTCGGCCGTGGAATTGGCCGAGATGATTTATGAGGACCTTGCCAACTGTGAAGGGGAGAAGATGGAACCGAAGAAAAAGAACCCAACCCCAGAACCAGAGGAAGCCAATGAGGTGGATCCACGCAAAAAGAAGGCAAGGCAAGAGGGGTTCACTGCTTGTGAAAAATGTGGGAAGAGACACCCCGGAGAGTGCAGAAAGGGATTAGGTGTTTGCTACAGGTGTGGAAGAGCAGGACATTCCTCTTGGGAATGTGATGATTACCATAGGTGTCAAAACTGTGGAGGACGTGGGCACCGGGCAAGGGATTGCAGGAGGCCAAAGGGAGGGCATGAAGGAGAGAAGAGTGCTTGAGGTTTAACAGATTCCTCCGTATGCTTAGAGAAGACATTCAAGAAGGCTAGATGCTAGCCATAAGTATTAAATCTATGTGTAACTTATTAATGACTCGATGCGTGTTGTTTTATGTTGAAATTTAGACTTGTGTTTATTAATTATGGTACGAATTGTCTGAATGCATGTTAGTCATGATAAATTGACGTGTTGTGATAGAGTGTCGACTTAGGCTTTAGCATTTAATATGATATAAGACAAAGCCTCTTGAAGAACGAAACGAGACTTGGTACATCGAAGGCTTCATGGACAAGCTACCATAAATAGCTAATACACATGACCACCATTCGATGACTGCAAAGTCGGAAGTAAGAAGGGTAACACAGAAAACGAAGGCGATTCAATAAAGCGTGTAAATATAAGAAACTTTCCTTTTATAGGAAATAAGTTAGGTTTCGGGGACGAAACCTCTTTAAGGAGGGAAGACTTGTAACATCCCGAAATTTCAAGATAATATTAATTATATTACTTAATAATAGAGGGAAAGTTTACTCGGATTATCAGGAAATAAATAAAAGAATAGGAGTTGGTATGGGTCGGGCTAGTGTCGGGTAATGGACGTTGGTTATGGATTTGGATTAATTGAGATGGGTTAAATGAGAATGGGATTTCAGGGATATAAATACCCCCAAAATCCCAAAATATCTTCATTTTTCACCAAACTCCCTAACACACTCAAAACACACACATTCTAACCGATCAAGATTCGAAGCCGAGACCCGAGATTTTGTTGATAGATCTGAGTTGGTAAGTCAGCCGTGCACAACTGAAGAAAGGGATTACGATCAACGGAGAACGTAACCGTGTTCAGGTGAGTTTCTAGCCCCATTTATGTGTTATGTTTTCGGGGCTGTGTGCATACTCAATATGTTTGTTAATACACTTATCCTAAGAGATAAGTGTATGCCTTATATGGATAATGTGAAATGTATGAATGATTGTTTGATGGTACGTGAATGATCTTCGGATATTGCACGTACCGTCAGGTCGCAGCACTAAGAATAAGGTAAGTATGTTATGTAAGTTTATGCGTATGAACATGATAGAGATAATAGAAGAAAGAAATGATAATGTATGGTTGTATGGTTGCGAAAAGGGAACCGAGCCCTAATAATACTCGAGGAATGTAGGGCGTAATGCCCTTTATAACGTAAGATATGAAAGTAAGTTAATACAAAAGAAAGTAAGAAAGTATGGAAGTAAGAAAGTATGAATGAAAGGATATAATTTTATGTGTATGTCGTGTATGATATATGTGATAGATATGATTGATTGCATGACGGTACGTGAACGATCTTCGGATATTGCACGTACTGTCAGGATGTAAATAAAGATATTAATATTGTATGTAATGTGGGGATGATGTATAAACATTATGAATGAAAGCTTGTCGGTACGTGAACGATCTTCGGATATTGCACGTATCGTCAAGGGAAGTGATTAGCTCCTTACATGGATATTAAATAATAACTTATAGATAGTGATCCTTATATGGATATATATAGAGTTCCTTATATGGAAAGTATAATGTTCCTTTTATGGAAAGTATAATGTTCCTTTTATGGAAAGTATAGTGTTCCTTCTATGGAAAGTATAGTGTTGCTTCTATGGAAAGTATAGTGTTCCTTTTATGGAAAGTATAGTGTTCCTTCTATGGAAAGTATAGTGTTCCTTCTATGAAAAGTATAATGTTCCTTCTATGGAAAGTATAGTGTTCCTTCTATGGAAAGTATAGGGTTCCTTCTATGGAAAGTATAGGGTTCCTTCTATGGATAGTAAAGTGTTCCTTCTATGGAAAGTATACAGAGTGTTCCTCCTATGGAAATTCTATATAGTATGGTAATGGTAAAGGTTCTTTTAATAGATATTACGTGATGATCCTCCTATGGATATTTATACGAGGTTAAGGTAGAAATATGTGTCTTCGGATACGTTAAGAAATACATGAGAATAAAATTGTATGTTGCCTGATTAACTAGAACTCACTCAGCGTAGCTGACTTTTAGTATGCACGCAGGTGAGCTGATTATAGAGTTAGCATGAGGACGACACACGGCATGGATTGAACGGTTGGCACCTGAAGAAAGAAGTAAAGATGTTTTAAATATAAAGTTTTGTGTTATTGTATCAAAGAAAAGATTTAATGTTTTGTAACAAATGATTGATGTTTTATATTCCGCGAAAAGTTTTAATAAACTCTGATTTGAAGAACTGTGTTTATGAGTAAATCCGACGCTAAAGTAGGGTCACCGGGTTCGGGGCCTTACAATATATATATATATATTTATATATATAATGTAATTTGTATATCATCGAATGCTAATTTTTAACTTATTATAGTTTTATTTGTATGTAGTGTGTCGGTGTATACATTATGAATGGTAGTAAGGATAATCATGGTGTTAAGTCTCGGGAGCCCAATCCTAGTAAAGTTGCACATGATAAAGAGCGGAGTTGGAACGAAAAGATAGCTGAGTTGGAACGAGAATAAAGAGCGGGTTGGAATGAAAAGCAGAAAAAAAATGTCGTGTTGAAGAAAATGAGAGATTATATGCTCAAATAAATGAGAAACTTAAGCTATTGTCATGAAAATCGGCTAGAAATATTTTCACCAAGTTAAGATATATGGGTTAATGTTGCAAAACTAAATTTCAGTTTTTACTGTAGTACTTTTGGATGTTTTATGTTATTTGGTTTGGATTTTTATCTTTGATATGGTATTTTATAAAATTTGATCATATTTTTTATCTGGAAAAGTGAAAAAAAATATTAAAAAAATATTGAAAACTTCTATACAAAATCTATAGCTAAATCTCTAGCTAAAACTTTCATCAATCTGTTGCAAAAGCAGGCGAATTTATGTAGCTACATTCATAGCAAAACTCAATCAAAATCTGTAGCTAAATTTCATAGCAAAAATCATAGCCAATTCCCATAGCTAAAGTTGTTGCTAAAAGTCGGTAGCAAATTCCGTAGCTAAAAAAATTTCGAAGCAAATTTATGTAGTTATATGTTGTTGCAAAAATTCGTAGCTAAAAGTTCGTAGCTAAAAAACGTAGCAAAAATCTGTAGCTAATATTTCGTAGCTAAAAGTACGTAGACAACAAATTTGTAGCAAAATCTGTAGCTAATGTAACTACAATAACGACGTCTCGTTTGGTATCTTAGATCATAGCAAAATTCTGATTCCGTAGCAAAAAACTCGTAGCAAATAAGTTAGCTACGAGACTTGTACCTACGGACCAAGTCCGTGACAAATCCCGTAGCAAACCCTGTTTTGCTACAGATTTGGCCGTAGCAACCACCCTAGCCAAATGGGCTAGGGTGTTAACTTGTTATAACACAAAACTGATCATTTATGAATAAACAGACAAAATCCCAAATCCACTATAAACCCTAATGATCCAAATCGATCAAACTGAGTTGTAGTTGTGTAATAAAGGTTAGGGTTAATGATTTATGATTAAAGGCGATCCATAAACACAAACAAATTACTTGAATTAATGACACATATGGTCAATTAGGACCTAACTCAGACGACACGAAGATGAATACGAATTAGTACCTTCAGAATGTTATAACATAATTGATTAAGGGGATTCTATCCGCAAGATCACATGGATGAAGCAGACACGTTTAATTGAGTTTTTATAACCTCTGGATAGTATATCCCTACGATGGTATAGACGGTTTGATTATTTTGGTAATTCGAATCAATTTGATCTTGTTTTTTACATCAATCAAGTCGGTATAGCTCGCAGTTCACATGTAGACGGTCTTACACAATCAATTTTGTTTATAATGCGTATATTGTGGTACAAGTTGACAAACGGGTCTTCGGGTTGGTTGAAAACGGGTCTACGGGTTTGGAATATTAATATAATAATATAATCAGAATATTAATATAATAATATAATCAGATGTTACAATTTGGTCCTCCAAGATTTAGGATGGAAATAACAATGGCTTAAAGTATTATTTAGGGTTAAAATTGAATATAAATCAAATTTATTTATTATATATTAATTATAACAAACAAATATTAATAAAATAATAAATACTCGATAAACGTGATATTTTATTGATAAAATTCCTGAACATCAAATAGGTCGAGTAACCGGATAAAAATATTAAATGGAAAAATCGAGTTATTTCAAATCAAGCTTTAGTCATATAAAGAGAAGATTAAAAGTGTAGAGAAAAAAGAAGAGCTTTTATAAGCTATCATCCAACCATCTAACTTGTAATTTAGTGATCAATACCATTCTAGTGTTTTTACAAATCAATATTCATAATTAGTTGATGATTTGATAGGGAAACACACTATCTTTTAAATAGTGTTGTTTTGTATTTGGTTAAGAACTATATCTTGATATAGAGTTAATTAATGTTAAGAGAACAATCAATACCTTGATATAGTGAGATTGCAAAGCTAAGGGGGTGTTTGGGATTCCTTATTTTTATCTCCTTATACCTTATCAACTTTTGTAAGTTAAAAAGGTATTTGGGTAATGTGAATTTTTTAAGTTTTTAAAGAAGGAAAAAGAAGTTTTGATAAGTTAGGAAAGTGTAACTTATCAAAAACTCCTTTTTTTAAGTCAAAAGGAGGTGTAAATAAGGTGTAACACCCCGTAACCGCAGCGGAAACGTACACGGGATGCAACAGACACATCTGATATCAACAGCATTGCTTATAAAGAAAACACCACTACAATAATTTAAACGTATTACATTGTTCCGAGTTTCGTTACCGACTAGGCGTTATCACATAAGTTTTACCAATAGTACGTTAACATGTTTAAAACAAAATATAGACCCTTAAGCTTCCACAAAATAGCACACATCATCAAGCACGTATCACTCATTCCAATTTGGGTGTACCTAGAAAGCATGTAAAGAAAACGGGTCAACTACGAATAGTTGGTGAGTTTCACTAATTTAAATAAACCATGACAAAATCATTTTAATAATCATAAATTAATGATGGTATTATGCTAAGCCTACAAGTGAAAACTCTGTTAACCCAGAAACACATTTAATAACTCCTGGGGACACTGTTAACCCAGAAACATATTTAATAACCTCTGGGGACACTGTTAACCCAGAAATACATTTAATACCCTCTGGGGACACTGTTAACCCAGAAATACATTTACTAGCCTCTAGGGACACTGTTAACCCAGAAATACATTTAATAACCTCTGGGAACACTGTTAACCCAAAACACTGTTTCGGGCCTTACAATATTAGCAACTCAGACAATTACCATCTCAATACATTACCGTACGATTCCCGTATAATAAACATTATATAAATACATACATTTCCATGCGATCGGCATGTACTTAAACCCTTTGATAAAAACATGCTTTCCGCCCCGGGAAAATATTTAAAACAGTTCAATAAAAAGGGGCTCGTGAAAACTCACCTTTTTGGTGAGCAGAGGTGTAATACCGTGCACGGCTACCTGTCCGGAACTGTAATACGATCCCTAAGTCGTTACTACACAATTTCTATTAATATAACTTAAATTCGTGTTAACCGGTACGTCCGGGGACACTGTTAACCCAGTACCGTACGCGATCCGGGGACAATGTTAACCCCGATACACTTCTCAGGACTTAGATTGTGATATCACTTAGAGTTCTTTAGTCAAAACTACCATTAGTTTGTTTTCTCGTTTTGCGTGCCTAGCACGGTTATTCGTCTTTATGTTTTCAAAAATGAGTTTGGCCACATACGACCCGAAAGTAGTTTTTATTGATATTTTAATTAAAGTGGTGAAATTAGAGCTCGGTTTAAACACCCCGTTTGGCCGCGGGGCCCGTTTCCGTCTTTAATATACCGGAAACGACTAAATCGGGTAAAATTACCCAAATCATCCGAATTACTTTCGGATGATTTATTTTTACTTGATTTACTCAGTTTCATGAAAATAGTCTATTTTTAGGGTTTTTATACATCAGTCAGCTCGCTTAGGCGAACTTTGCCGGTTTACGCGTTTTAAGCTTTAAAAGTTTGTTTTTAAGTTCCATTTAGCACAAATAAATATCCGCTTAGTCTCGGATCTTGAAATTTTGTACAAATCAGTTTTTGACAGTAAGTAATTTTATAAAAATATTTCCAGAATTAATTTTTATATTTAACATTTATTTATCTATTTTTAAACATCATTTAAACACCAAATATGTCGAAAATACCAAACGACCTTAGAAAAATCCCAAATTTTTCTGGAATGACTCCTGCCATCCACATAGTTCCCAGTAAATTTTACAGAACCAAAAACTCATTTTTCATGCCATTTTCACCAAAACCGTGCTAGAAAACCCTTGAACTCGTTTTACCGAAAAGCCTACTTAGACTTCTCCAATTGACCTGAAATTTTGTGTGTGACTTTTATATGTTATAAAAAGCTTATCTGAATTTTTCCAGAATTGTTCATGATGTTTAGCTATTTTTCACCAATTTTAGCCAAAACCGAGCATTAAATTCACCAAATATTCATCCTTTATCCAAAAATTACCAAAATTTCAAAGATCTCATATTTTCATGTGTAGATCATCTCTGTGAAATTTCATAACTCAACTCTAAGTCTACCACAATCTGTCCAAATCTTACAAATCATACGAAAAACCGAACTACCTTGTGTTTCTAGCTTTAGATCGCAAAGATCTTGCTTTCTAGCCTTTGCTAGCAACTAGATACAACACCTACAAGCACAACAACACCACACCAAGCAAGTTATACCCACAATCAAGCCATTTCTTTCATAGTTTCGGTTAAGACATCAAAACAAAGATTTTAACCGTAAAAATTCGTTTTTGACTCTTTTAACTCCTTTCTTGGACCAAGATCCCTTGTATCAGTTGTATACATCACTTGATCATGCAAGAATCGGTTTCATCTCGGGTTTTCACCCATTTTTCACTTGAAACCTCATTTTCTTGTAAATGACTCGAGAAAAGACGATGAACACGACTATAATCCGATCTTTACCTCGGTTTCTTGGTATAAATCAAAGGAGGTTGGATGAATGTGTAAAGGGTTGAGAGGATTTGGAGAGTTGGAATGTAGAAAAAAGAAAATGAAGTGTGTGTGTGTGTACCCATGGACCGATCGGTCCATGTATGTGTGGGGGGGCCCACATCTCCAACCATGGCCACACATTTGGATTGTGTAATCCGGATAATGTTGTGGATAATCTGGTTCAGTTCGTTTTTCAGTTAAACACTTAATTCGCTTAAAACGAGGCTAAAACGGTCGTTTATCGGCTTAAAAATAAAATTTGTATAAAACTGATTTAAAATCTTTAAAAACTTAAACCATGACATTTATTGACTCAACACATCATATTGTCGGTCATTGTGCATCTTTTTCGGCTTGATCGATCGTCTCTTGCTTGGTTTGATGTTAAAGGTTTCGTTTAACGTACCGACGTACTAATAAATCGAAATCCTTTTTCTGTGCTATAATTCACTTATCCCGAAGCTTTAATACTTCGTACACATCACCAAACATTATATATTTCGTCTATAATGTAATCCCCGATTCGTTCGGGTTTCAATAATCGTTCATCGATTAATCGTAATTTCAATACGACTAGCTGTATATTCGAGTATAATTCGTACTGTGAATCTTATATACTCGTATAAACACATTATAATTCATATATTCAGTATTGAATAACACGTAAATAGTATATTCCGGCTAGGGTATACCTGAATTTGCCGGAATCGTTACATTCTCCCCCTGTTACAAAAATTTCGTCCTCGAAATTTTACGCATCAACTACTTCCTTTTGCGGAAATAGGTGGGGGTATTTCTTCCGAAATTCGTCCTTTCGTTCCCATGTATATTCTGGGCCGCGTTGCGAGTTCCATCTAACTTTGACCAACGAGATCTTATTGTGTCTAAGTTGCTTGATTTTCCCGTCTACTATTTCTATGGGCTCCTCTACAATGTTGAGCTTATCATTTATTTGGACACCCTCTAAAGGTAACACCGATGTCTCATCCGACAGACACCTTTTCAAGTTTGACACGTGGAACACGTTGTGAACTGCACTTAATTCATCTAGCAGTTCTAATCGGTATGCTACAGGACCGATTTTTGCAGTAATGTCGAACGGTCCAATGTATCTAGCGGCTAACTTCCCCGCCTTTCCAAATCTGACTACTCCTTTCCAAGGGGATACTTTCAAATACACTTTATCACCTTTCTCAAATGATAACGGTTTTCTACGGGTATCGACATAACTCTTCTGCCGATCCAGTGCGGCCTTCAGATTGTTCTTAATTTCAAGGATTTTGCTGGTCGTTTCCTGGACCAGATCTGATCTAATAACCTGTGTGTCGCCCACTTCAGTCCAGCAGAGTGGTGATCGGCACTTCCGTCCATACAATGCTTCATACGGTGCTGCTTTTATACTGCTATGGTAACTGTTATTATAGGAAAATTCAACGAGCGGAAGATGTTGATCCCAATTTCCCTTAAAATCCAGTACGCATGCACGAAGCAAATCCTCCAGGGTTTGAATGGTCCTCTCAGACTGACCGTCGGTCTGAGGGTGGTAAGCTGTGCTTAGATTAATACGCGTTCCCAGCGCTTCTTGCACAGCTTGCCAAAGCTTGGAGGTGAAATGGCTATCCCGATCGGAGATGATTGAGATGGGTATCCCATGACGAGACACAATTTCATTTATATAAATCTGCGCAAGTCTCTCGGTGTTATAATTATTTCTAATCGGAATAAAATGTGCCGATTTGGTTAATCGATCCACGACTACCCAAATTGCATCATGTCCTCGGGACGTCTTGGGGAGATGTGTCACAAAATCCATCATGATCTGCTCCCACTTCCATTCAGGAATTTCCGGTTGTTGTAACATTCCCGAAGGTTTCTAGTGCTCCGCCTTAACCCTCGCACACGTCGTACACTTGCCGACGTATGTGGCTATATCCTTTTTCATACCCGGCCACCAGTAGAACTCCTTCACATCCTTGTACATCTTATCCGATGTATGGAATATTTCGATTTATGCGCTTCGTCCATGATTAATTCACGAAGGTCATGGAGGGTCGGGATCCAAATCCGATTTTTGAAATAGAGAATTTCGTCCTCGCGCCGTTCGAAATTCTTCTCATTACCGTAAAGTCCTTCTTTTTCCATTTGTTCCTCTTTCAACGCCTCGCGTTGAGCGACTCGAATCAAATCCGAAAGGTTCGACTGGACTATCATCCCCAACGCCCGCACTCGCAATGGCTTAACCCGATCCTTCCTACTCAAGGCATCTGCTACGACGTTAGCCTTGCCGGGGTGATAACGGATGTCACAGTCATAGTCGCTTAATAATTCGACCCATCTTCGTTGCCTCATATTCAGTTCTTTCTGATCGAATATTTGTTGCAAACTTTTATGATCGGTGAAAATGGTGCACTTTGTACCATAGAGATAATGTCTCCAGATTTTAAGTGCGAAGATAACTGCTCCCAGTTCTAAGTCATGAGTAGTGTAATTTTTCTCGTGTATTTTTAACTGTCGAGAAGCATAGGCTATGACCTTATTATTTTGCATCAACACGCATCCTAACCCTCTCCGGGATGCGTCACAATACACGACAAAACCATCGTCTCCGTCGGGGAGACTTAAGATCGGCGCTTGGCACAATCTTTGTTTTAGCGTTTGAAACGCCGTTTCCTGTTCTTCACCCCATTCATACTTTCGATCTTTTTGGGTCAGAAGGGTTAAAGGTTCGGCAATGCTGGAAAAGTTTTCTATAAATCGACGATAATATCCAGCTAAGCCTAAGAATTGGCGGATTTCCTTTGGCGATTTAGGCGCTTGCCAATTCTTAACTGCTTCAACCTTACTTGGATCAACGTGTATTCCTTGATGGTTTATAACGTGACCAAGGAATTGCACTTCTTGTAACCAGAAGTTACACTTGGAGAATTTTGCATACAACTTCTCCTGGTTTAGAAGCTCTAAAATTAATCTTAAGTGTTGCTCGTGCTCTCCTTTACTCTTCGAGTATATCAAAATATCGTCAATAAACACGATGACGAATTTATCGAGGTAGGGTTTACAGACTCGATTCATGAGATCCATGAATACTGCTGGCGCATTTGTTAGCCCGAAAGGCATAACTAAGAACTCGTAATGGTCGTAGCGAGTCCGGAATGCGGTTTTTGGGATATCCTCCTCCTGAATTCTAACCTGATGGTATCCCGATCTAAGATCAATTTTTGAGAAATAGCTCGCACCTTGCGGTTGGTCGAACAGGTCATCAATTCGGGGGAGAGGATACCTATTTTTGATTGTCAACTTGTTCAGCTCCCTGTAATCAATGCACATTCTAAGGCTTCCGTCCTTCTTTTTCACGAATAGTACCGGTGCACCCCACGGGGAATAACTAGGACGTATAAATCCTTTATCCAACAATTCTTGCAATTGGTTGGATAATTCTTGCATCTCTGATGGTGCAAGTCGGTAGGGTGCCTTAGCAACAGGGCCAGCTTGAGGTAATAGATCGATTCTGAATTCGACCTGTCGGGTTGGCGGTAATCCAGGAAGTTCTTCTGGGAAGACTTGTGGAAATTCGCGTACCACTGGAATATCATCCACCCGTTTCTCCTCAGAATCAGTGGCTGTCAAGCTTGCTAGATACGCCACGCATCCTTGGCGTATGTATTTTAACACCTTGAGGTGGGATATAAAAGGTATCATGGTGCCTGACTTTTCTCCTTGCACTAATATCTCTTCGTCATCCGACACCCGGATCTTGACGATTTTCTTTTCACAGTTTATTTATACCTTGTTACGTGCTAACCAATCCATTCCCACTATCACGTCAAAACTACCCAATTCTACCGGTAACAAGTCAATCAGAAAGGATTGTTCGTTCAGAAGAAAGGGACAATTCCGAACTATCTGATTAACTATCATGGTTTTACCGTTAGCGACTTCTACGGTGTAAGGCTCTATGGTTTCACCAATTGGAAGGTTTGTTATCGACAGGAATTTAACGGAAACAAAACTCCTATCGGCGCCTGTATCAAATAATACAGAAGCGTAATGATCAGAGACGAGGAATGTACCTGTCACTACACTGGGGTCCTGGCGTGCTTCGTTCGCCCCCATCACGAATGCTCGGCCTCACGCCGGATTGGACGACGATGCCTGACCCGCGGTTTGCCGCCCATTTCCTCCCTGGTTCAGCTTCGGACAGTTTCTTTTGAAGTGATTCGTGCTGCCGCATTCATAGCAAGCACGGCTGGTGGTCACCATTTGGTTTCCTTGCGGGTTTTGTTGTCGGGCTGATTGGGTCCTAAATGGCTGCGCACGGATAGGTTGCGGTTGCCGGTTCAAGTTGTTCAGGTTTGTCCTACAACTCGGTGCGTAGTGCCCAATCCTGCCGCACCGGTGGCACACCACTTCTTTGCACATGCCACCATGGTGGTAACCGCATTTCCCACACTTAGGAAACGTTCCCTTCTGCGGTTCTTGCCTTCCGCCTGAACTAGTCATGGCGTAGTTCTGGGCAGTGGGCCTAGCACGTTTACCTTGCTGCTTCTCCTGGATCCTATGGTCATGTGTACCCCGCTTTCCCCCCGCGGACTCTCCCGCCACCTTCAGTGACCCGCTCCTTACGAAATCATACGTGACGATACCAGCTTGCGTCACCGCATCCTCATACGTCTGGTGTCCCCCAGAATTGACTATACTCCTTACAACTGGAGTTAGCCCCCAAATATAACGCTCAACCCTCTTCGACTCTGGGGTGACCAACCATGGTACCAATCGCGACAACTCATTAAACCGGTTCGTATAACCCAAATGGTCTGCCCCCTGCATCTCCAGGTTCCACAATTCATTTTCTAATTTTTGCAATTCGTTTTTCGGGCAGAAATGTTCCAGTACAAGAGCCTTGAGCTCTGTCCAGGTCATGCGGTTTGTCGCCGCCTGACCCCGGGTCTGCACTATCGTGTTCCACCATGTCAAGGCATGGTCCGTGAATGTACAGGTAGCATACTTAACAACACAATCCTCCGGGCAGTTGCTGATATTCACAACGGATTCTATTTTCTCCATCCACTTAACCAACCCATTTGGTCCTTCAGACCCGCTAAACTCTAGAGGTTTGCACAACATAAAGTCTTTGATCGAACATCCCCTGGATGCACGAATCGGTTCAGTACGGTTCGTCTCTACCGTAGGTATAGGGCCATTACTGTCTGTAACGACCACCCTAGGCGGTGCGTCATTACTCGGAATCGTGTTATCATTCTGTGGAGGATTAACATTTTGTTCCCCGTCATTATTGGTGGTCGTTTGATTGCTCGGAGGGGTTGGATTGGCCGAATTGTTAATACTGGCGGCGATGCGCGATACTATATCCGGTATCGCCGCCTCTAACTGTTGAGCAATCAAACGACTCACGTCCACTTCCGACAATTGGGCTGAACGTTTTGGTGCCATTCTACACAACATCAAGAAAATATATATAATTAATACAAGTTCCAATCATAAAACACAACAAACATTCCATTCATTAACAAACATTAGTACATATTACATCCCTGTCAGTTCACATACTTTTCCTGTCATCATTACATAGGTTAAGTTTTCCTACATAGGGCCTATGTCGGCATCATCTCGACATAACCCACAATGGGTCAGTGCTTGAATGATACCCAAAAGTATCTATAATGATATACCCCAAAAGAGACCCCCCTAAGGGCCAGTGGTTGTATTATAACTACCCAAGATTCACTCTATGTTAGCATCACCACTAACTGCTTACACAGAGTATCAAAAAGCGGTTCCTGTCTACTCCCATCCTAACACAACTAAACACGGTGGTATACCAAACCCACCAACACCGCCACCAACACCACCATCACAGCTAGCATAAATCGGATTCGCGTCTCCATCCGGCCGATCATCCACTGGGAGTATAAGCACTCCCTCTTCAGCTGCGAAATCGCATACTGGTGGTCCAGTATGCAATCCCCTAGGTACATCCGCCTCTGTACCCCCACCGTGAAGGCGGCGGAGTGCTCATTCACCTGTTCGGTGAGCACTCGTAGCCACGCCGCCGCGTCCCTCTCCTGCCTAGGGAGACCCCACACAGGTGGAGTCACAGGCTCGGGCTGGGAGCGGGAGGACTCGCCCCTGCGGGTAGCAGGTCTGGGTGGGGGCGAGGTAGGTGGGACCTGAGGAACACTGATCCGCGCCGTGAGGCGGGGTCCGAATCCGGGATGGATAGGGACGGCCTGTGGTGCGGGTGGGGTAGGAGATCTAGCAATCCTGGCAGGGGAGGACTGGCTAGAGCTCCAAACACTAGCCTCGCTAGGCTCAGAGCTGGATGATACGGGGAGGCTCCCAGAGTTCCCGGAGTTGGCTTCCTCCGGGTCCTCCTCCATCGATGCACTAGGTGTTCTTGACATTCTAACATGCACACAAGTTAACAAACATATAGTTCTTTCCATAGTGTAAATCGTAATCAAATTAATATACACTTACTTATACAACTTGACCACACACAATATTATCATATATTTGCACATATGTTGCCAATTTTACCTATTAAAGTCCCCCGTGACTTCCCCTGAATTCCCTCGTGCGGACAAGTCTGTTATTATGTTCCGGACCATAATAACTCACTTGTCCATCCAAGTTCATCCAGACCTCGTCACAATAAATTATTAGTTGATATTCAGATCCTATAACACTTGAGCTACTGGTTATATTTTAGGTATCTTTTAAAGACATCCTAATTCTTTATAACCAATGGCTCTGATACCAAGTTCTGTAACACCCCGTAACCGCAGCGGAAACGTACACGGGATGCAACAGACACATCTGATATCAACAGCATTGCTTATAAAGAAAACACCACTACAATAATTTAAACGTATTACATTGTTCCGAGTTTCGTTACCGACTAGGCGTTATCACATAAGTTTTACCAATAGTACGTTAACATGTTTAAAACAAGATATAGACCCTTAAGCTTCCACAAAATAGCACACATCATCAAGCACGTATCACTCATTCCAATTTGGGTGTACCTAGAAAGCATGTAAAGAAAACGGGTCAACTACGAATAGTTGGTGAGTTTCACTAATTTAAATAAACCATGACAAAATCATTTTAATAATCATAAATTAATGATGGTATTATGCTGAGCCTACAAATGAAAACTCTGTTAACCCAGAAACACATTTAATAACCCCTGGGACACTGTTAACCCAGAAACATATTTAATAACCTCTGGGGACACTGTTAACCCATAAATACATTTAATACCCTCTGGGGACACTGTTAACCCAGAAATACATTTACTAGCCTCTGGGGACACTGTTAACCCAGAAATACATTTAATACCCTCTGGGAACACTGTTAACCCAGAACACTGTTTCGGGCCTTACAATATTAGCAACTCAGACAATTATCATCTCAATACATTACCGTACGATTCCCGTATAATAAACATTATATAAATACATACATTTCCATGCGATCGGCATGTACTTAAACACTTTGATAAAAACATGCTTTCCGCCCCGGGAAAATATTTAAAACAGTTCAATAAAAAGGGGCTCGTGAAAACTCACCTTTTTGGTGAGCAGAGGTGTAATACCGTGCACAGCTACCTGTTCGGATCTGTAATACGATCCCTAAGTCGTTACTACACAATTTCTATTAATATAACTTAAATTCGTGTTAACCGGTACGTCCGGGGACACTGTTAACCCAGTACCGTACGCGATCCGGGGACAATGTTAACCCCGATACACTTCTCAGGACTTAGATTGTGATATCACTTAGAGTTCTTTAGTCAAAACTACCATTAGTTTGTTTTCTCGTTTTGCGTGCCTAGCACGGTTATTCGTCTTTATGTTTTCAAAAATGAGTTTGGCCACATACGACCCGAAAGTAGTTGTTATTGATATTTTAATTAAAGTGGTGAAATTAGAGCTCGGTTTAGACACCCCGTTTGGCCGCGGGGCCCGTTTCCGTCTTTAATATACCGGAAACGACTAAATCGGGTAAAATTACCCAAATCATCCGAATTACTTTCGGATGATTTATTTTTACTTGATTTACTCAGTTTCATGAAAATAGTCTATTTTTAGGGTTTTTATACACCAGTCAGCTCGCTTAGGCGAACTTTGCCGGTTTACGCGTTTTAAGCTTTAAAAGTTTGTTTTTAAGTTCCATTTAGCACAAATAAATATCCGCTTAGTCTCGGATCTTGAAATTTTGTACAAATCAGTTTTTGACAGTAAGGAATTTTATAAAAATATTTCCAGAATTAATTTTTATATTTAACATTTATTTATCTATTTTTAAACATCATTTAAACACCAAATATGTCGAAAATACCAAACGACCTTAGAAAAATCCCAAATTTTTCTGGAATTACTCCTGCCATCTACATAGTTCCCAGTAATTTTTACAGACCAAAAACTCATTTTTCATGCCATTTTCACCAAAACCGAGCTAGAAAACCCTAGAACTCGTTTTACCGAAAAGCCTACTTAGACTTCTCCAATGGACCTAAACTTTTGTGTGTGACTTTTATATTTTATAAAAAGCTTATCTGAATTTTTCCAGAATTTTTCATGATGTTTAGCTATTTTTCACCATTTTTAGCCAAAACCGAGCATTAAATTCACCAAATATTCATCCTTTATCCAAAAATTACCAAAATTTCACAGATCTCATATTTTCATGTGTAGATCATCTCTGTGAAATTTCTTGACTCAACTCTAAGTCTACCACAATCTGTCCAAATCTTACAAATCATACGAAAAACCGAACTACCTTGTGTTTCTAGCTTTAGATCGCAAAGATCTTGCTTTCTAGCCTTTGCTAGCAACTAGATACAACACCTACAAGCACAACAACACCACACCAAGCAAGTTATACCACAATCAAGCCATTTCTTTCATAGTTTCGGTTAAGACATCAAAACAAAGATTTTAACCGTAAAAATTCGTTTTTGACTCTTTTAACTCCTTTCTTGGACCAAGATCCCTTGTATAACTTGTATACATCACTTGATCATGCAAGAATCGGTTTCATCTCGGGTTTTCACCCATTTTTCACTTGAAACCTCATTTTCTTGTAAATGACTCGAGAAAAGACGATGAACACGACTATAATCCGATCTTTACCTCGGTTTCTTGGTATAAATCAATGGAGGTTGGATGAATGTGTAAAGGGTTGAGAGGATTTGGAGAGTTGGAATGTAGAAAAAAGAAAATGAAGTGTGTGTGTGTGTACCCATGGACCGATCGGTCCATGTATGTGTGGGGGGGGCCCACATCTCCAACCATGGCCACACATTTGGATTGTGTAATCCGGATAATGTTGTGGATAATCTGGTTTAGTTCGTTTTTCGGTTAAACACTTAATTTGGCTTAAAACGAGGCTAAAACGGTCGTTTTTCGGCTTAAAAATAAAATTTATATAAAACTGATTTAAAATCTTTAAAAACTTAAACCATGACATTTATTGACTCAACACATCATATTGTCGGTCATTGTGCATCTTTTTCGGCTTGATCGATCGTCTCTTGCTTGGTTTGATGTTAAAGGTTTTGTTTAACGTACCGACGTACTAATAAATCGAAATCCTTTTTCTGTGCTATAATTCACTTATCCTGAAGCTTTAATACTTCGTACACATCACTAAACATTATATATTTCGTCTATAATGTAATCCCCGATTCGTTCGGGTTTCAATAATCGTTCATCGATTAATCGTAATTTCAATACGACTAGCTGTATATTCGAGTATAATTCGTACTGTGAATCTTATATACTCGTATAAACACATTATAATTCATATATTCAGTATTGAATAACACGTAAATAGTATATTCCGGCTAGGGTATACCTGAATTTGCCGGAATCGTTACATAAGGAATCCCAAACATGGCCTAAGTACTTGGTGTGCTTGGTGTAGAAGATGATTACTTCCTTTGAAGAGTGAAACGTTTGTATTTGTGATCCCTACCATTTTAAGGAGACGACTAGTGAAGAAGATCGAGGAGAGGACATGAAGTGAATTAGTTAACATTCAATTGAACCTCTATGAATCTTGTTGTGTCAACTCTAACCCTTGAAATCTTTATTTATTTGTGTTTACTCTTTAAGTTGTGAGAAAAGTTTAACAAATTCATTAGCTCATTAAAATCAGATTAAAAGAAAGATAAACCCTTCACGCCCCCCCCCCCCGACTCTATTTATCTATACAAACCTTGATGGATTGAATGGATTCATATCGGTTGCGGTTTTCTAAGATTGGGGAGAATTTTTGTAGAGAATGAAATAGAATGAGATAGAGTTGTGTTTAAATAAGTCTTTGATTTAAAATAACAATTTTATTATTTTATATGTTAGAACCTTTATCAATGACTAGTGTGGAGAAGTGTGCTCGAAACACACGTTGTATACTCAACGAGTTGTATACTCAACGAGCTAAGCAGAAACACACATGAAAACAAGGGGGTGTAGTGTTCACCACATTTGTCTTACTGGAAACAAAGATTTGAAACCTTTGATAAAGCCAAATATATAAATATTTGGGAAATCATTGAAAGTAAAGCTCTTGTCCCAACTATGATTGATGCAAAATCCAAGTTAAATGTTCCTATAGCAAATGAGAGTTGGTAAAGTGAAGACAAGAAAATGATTCTGAAGAATTTTAAAGCTAAATTTATTCTTCACAATACTTTGCCAAAAAAATGAATATATAAGGGTTTTTACGTGCCAAATCAACAATATGAGCAATTCAATGTTAGTGAACATGAAAATATTGATGAGGGTTGTGCTAGATTTAATATTATTGTTACTATTCTTAAATCTCTCATTACAACATACACAAACAATAATTATGTTACAAAATATTTGAGGGTCATTGCATCCAACGTGGAGAGCTAAAGTGACGTCCATTTTAGAATCAAAATATTTGAATCTTCTTCATTTTGGATGAGATAATTGGGAACCTTAAAGTACATAAAGTCATCATGGAAACATATGACGAAATCTCCAACCTCAAGAAAGAGAAACCTAAGTTCATAGCACTTTAAGCCAAACATTCAAAGGCTCCTAGTGAATATGATGAAGACTCTTCCGAAAGTTGCAATAAAGATGAGTATGCTATGGTGGTCAAATATTCAAGAAATTCTTTAGAAAAAGAAGGATATTTGTCAAACAAACCAAAGATGACAACCCAAATACAAGAAGACATCTAATGGCAAAAGGTGTGGATCTTAATCAGTTCATTAGTGATTGTCCAACACCTCTAACTAAAGAACAGAAAGCCAAGGCCTTTGTTACTAGTGATTTGAGTGACAATGATGAAGGGGAACTCAAAGTCGACAAAATGAAACATGTGCAATGGTCATCAGAGATAAGGAGGTAATTTCCAACTTTACTTAATATAGTGATGGTAATGCACGTGATAACTGTTGTTTTAAAAGTCCAATATGATGTCTTATGTGATCTTAGTTCAAGGGTTATTTATAAAAACAAGATTTTGAAAGAAAAGGTAAATCAATTAGAAAATGATCTTGTTGAGTATAATATTTTGAAAACTAAGATTGTCAATAATGAAAAACAAAATATGTTGAACTAAAAGCTTTTGTTGATGTTCTTGTAAAATAGTCAAATGATTTTAGATTATCTAGTGATTATCTTAAAGAAAATTTGATAACTTCTGAACACCAAAAGCAATTCTTTAACAAAGGTAGTGAAATGTTAAATGACATGCTAAAGTCACAAAAGACATCACGTGACAAAAGTGGATTAGGCTTTACATCATCTTTTGATAGTCCCTCAACAAGTAAATCAAAGGAGATTAAGTTTGTAAAAACTAAAATATTGAGGTTGAGAAAGTCAAAGTTAATGAAAAATCTAAGCCACTAATCCCACCCAAGACCATTGAAAATTCAAGTGTTGTGAAGAAATTCTATACACCTAAACAAGGTCTAGGGTACGAATCAAAGAACTTAAAAGAAATCTTCTAAGAAATCTAAGAAGTCTTTTAAGTCAAACAACCATTACCCAAAGAAGAATAAATAAGGTAATACTCAAGTGTTAAAAAATGATTTATCATAAAATTAATAGTAAATATTTTTATGTTTACTACCATCCGTATTTCTAGGGAAACTATGATTATTTCTTCCAACTAAATTTTCCTTATGAAAATAAAGGTTTTGAAAACTATAACAATTTGCTAAATAAACAAAATTATGGTTAAAGATAGGTGCATTTTATACTAACAATCCCGGACCCGTGAAACATCATGTGACATGTACCAAGAGGAGTGGATTGTAGATAGTGGATGCACATGGCACATGATCGGAAACAAGGATATGTTCAAGGAATATAAACTTTACTATGGTGGTCATGTAACCTTTGGTGGAAACACATAAGGTAAAGTCATTAATAAAGGTAATATCGCTCTTGATAATTTAATCTTTACTAATGTTGAGTATGTTTTTAACTTTAATTTTCTAAGTGGATGCCGACTATGCGATAATGACTTGAATGTTGCATTAAAGATAATGATATACTTGTTAATTGTCATAGGATAAATGGTCTATATGCATATCAAATAGGTAATAATAGTAGAAATCTGTGTCTTGCATATATGCATTATACATTTAGTTTGTGGCATAGAAGATTAGGGAATGCTAACATGAATTTGCTTCAAAAACTTAATGATAATATTCTATTTAGAGATTTTCCTAAGTTGAAATTTTATTCCTTTTTATATGCTTGAAAAATGGGAAAACAAGTTCAAGAACCTCATAATTCTAAAAACTTGATTTCAACTAAAATAATTTTAGAATTAATTCATATGGGTCTTTTTTGTCCCTCACCTATTCAAGGCTATGAATAAAACTTCTACACGTTGGTTATAGTGGAAGACTTTTCAAGATTCGCATGGACATCTATTATATAATATAAAAATAATGCTTTTGATAAGTTCAAAATAACATGTAAAAAGATTCAAGATTGACAAGGTTGTAATTTGGGGAATTTTGAGATAAACATGGTATATTACATAACTTTTCGGCTCCTCGCAATCCTCAATCTCATAAGGTTGTTGAGAGGAAGAAGCTAACTCTTCAAGAAATTAGTTAAACAATGCGTGTTGGACAATCCTACCCCCAAAAGTCTTAGTGTGATGTCGTAGCTACCGCAACCTACATTCTAAATTGTATTGGTAAGTCTAACGGTGAACAAAACACCATATGTACTCTTCAAGGTAAAAATGACTATCTTGGGATATCTTATAGAGTTTGTATGTAAATGCATCATATTAAAAATTAAAGATTACTTTACTAAGTTTGATCTAAAATCTTATGAAGGTATCTTTTTGGGATGTTCTCTTATTAGCAAAGCCTATAGGGTTCTTAACAAATGCACGATGATTGTGGAGGAATCCCTCAATGTTACCTTTATGAAACTCCACTTATGAAGTCACAACCTTTAATTGATGATGACATATGTGAAGTGGAAGCAACACGAAATATAGAAACCGAAGTCGCTAAGAAAACCGCACCCTTAGATAACATACCTCTTATAGAGGATAGCCAAACTTCAAGCATTAAGCATGTTAGAGATCATCTTTTAGAACAAGTCATAGGCAAACTAGATCAAAGAGTCATTAAGTATAAGTATCAAAGCCTTTGTTCTTTTGTAGACTTTGTGTCAAACCTTGAACCTAAGAAAGTGAAGAAAACTCTCGAGAATTAGTTCCTCCTCATAGTGTTTGCACTATCTTAGGAACCAAATGGGTCTTTAGAAATAAAATGGATGAAAATGGCATTGTTACTAGGAACAAAGCTAGGTTAGTAGTCCAAGGTTTTGAAAAAGTATTGACTATTTGCTCTGGTTGCTAGATTGGAATCCATAATTTTACTTGCATTTTCTTGTGCTAAAGTTTTAAAACTTTATCAAATGGATGTTAAAAGTGTTTTTTTCTAAATGAGATAATTAATGAAGAAGTTTATGTGTCAAAACCTCCCGGTTTAGAGGATTATGTCAAACCCCGTAATGTTTATAAACTTCATAAGGCATTGTATGGACAAATAAGCCCCATGAACATGGTATGATAGACTTAAGACATTCTTGCTAGATAATGGTTATGTTATGGATAAAAAAGATAATACATTATTTGGTAAGGAAAAAAAATAATGATCTATTGCTTGTTCGAATATATGTTGATGATATCATATTTGGTTCCACATGTCCAACTTTATGTGATAAATTTGCGAACAAGATGTATGATGAATCTTTCTTTCTTGGTCTCCAAATTAAATAATATGATGATTGCAATTTGATT